>NC_090349.1:44149635-44449635 GCF_035084215.1 Heptranchias perlo
CCTCAAACACCCTTGTGCATCCCCTTCATGCTCACGACACGTTTGCCTTACGCTGCCTACTGCACATATGTGATGCATGCCCTGTGGCTGCAGCACAGGTAGTGGCAGGTTGAGTGAGGCTGGCCGTGAAAGAGATGCACGAGAGGGTGAGTATGAGATAGAGCCATGAGATTGTATGAGGATTGGGTTGAGTGTTAGTGGCAGGATGAGTACTGGCGAGGTGAGTAGGTGCAGGTAAGATGAGGATGATGTTTGAGTGGGTATGAAGGGTGATGTGACAGAGTAGTGTTGGCAGTGCCGAAGGAGATGAGGGGTGGGGGCAGTGATGTGGCAGACGAAGTGTAGGGGAAAGACTACGTGTACTCACTGTGGCTGACCTACTGAGGTCATTGGACCGCCTCCTGCACTGTGTGCAGGTGGGCAATATGTTGGTGGCGCAGGTGACCCCCTCTGCCACCTCGAGCCAGGCCTTCCTGGTGGCGGAGGCGGCCCGCTTCCTCCCGCCCGCCGGGTGGAAGATCTCTGTCCTCCCCCTCCTCCTCACCCCATGTATTGATACCTGGGGTGAGGCATCATTAAACTGGGCGCAGCCTTCCCCCTGGGCTGCTCCATGCAGTCATCTTTGCTATTGGTTGCAGCATCTGTCAGTGGAGGACTGCCCCTTTAAATAGAGCACCTCCAGTTGACAGATCTTACTGCGCATGTGCAGCCCGCCCGATGCGCAGATCAGCAGCGGGGAACCCGGAGGAGCAGGTAAGTGGCTCCAATTAGTGGTTTGCCTGCTACGATCGCGCGGGAAACCCACTAATTTCACCGGGCGCGTTACCCACGCGCCCGCTAGCCCATCCGCCGAGAACCCGCAGCCCTGCTAAAATCGGGCCCGTTGACTCTCCTTGATTGTATTATGAGTCTCCAAATGTCCTGCTACTACTTCCTTAATAATGGATTCTAGCATTTTCCCAGTGACAGATGTTAGGCTAACTGGCCTATAGTTACCTGCTTTCTGTCTCACTCCCTTCTTAAATAGGGGTATTACATTTGCGGTTTTCCAATCCACTGGGACCTTTCCAGAATCTAGTGAATTCTGGAAGATTACAACCAATGCATCCACTATCTCTGTAGCCACTTCCTTTAAGACCCTCTGATGCAAGCCATCAGGTCCAGGGGACTTGTCAGCCTTTAGACCCATTAGTTTACCTAGTACTTTTTCTCTAGTGATAGTGATTGTTTTTAGTTCCTCCCTCCCCTTTGTCCCTTGATTTTCTACTATTATTAGTATATTATTAGTGTCTTCTACTGTGAAGACAGATACAAAATATCTGTTCAATTCCTCTGCCATTTCCTTGTTTTCCATTATTATTTCCCCAGCCTCATCCTCTAAGGGACCAATGTTTACTTTAGCTACCCTCTTCCTTTTTATATACTTGTTGAAGCTTTTACTGTCAGTTTTTATATTTCTTGTTAGTTTATTCTCATAATTTATTTTCTCCCTCTTTATTATTCTTGCTGGTTTTTAAAGTTTTCCCAATCTTCGGGCTTACCAGTAATCTTTGCCATGTTGTATGCTTTTTCTTTTAACCTGATGCCATCCTTTACTTCCTTAGTTAGACATTGTTGGTTCACCCTTTTTGTGGAGTCTTTCCTCCTCACAGGGATATATTTTTGTTGCGAGTCATAAAATATCTTTCTAAATGTTTGCCACTGCTTATCAATGGCCAGTTGATCTGTTTTTGGACGTGGTAAACGAGGGATAAATGTTGGCCGGGATACCAGAAGAGCTGCCTTGCCAAAAACCGGGTACAATGCATACCAATTTCTACCCCTTTTATCCCCAAGACTCATTTTATAGACCCCGATTCTGATTCCTGCCCAAACCTAGTAGAATGATGTCACCATCTGTGGGCGTGAACCCCCATCATTTTAGCCCCACCCCTGCCTGCACCATTCCCGTGGGGTGGAATTAAAAGCGGTCCTGATAGCAGTGATTCAGTGTAACAATCATTGCAAATACCCAGAACAATCATGCTAGTTGCTGCTAACTGCTGACAGAGTGTTGTGACCTCCCCTTCAAACCATTGATATTTCATTCTCTTTTTTTTTTTAAATTTGTTTTTGGGATGTGGGCGACACTGGCAAGGTGATAGTTATTGCCCATCCCTAGTTGCCCTGAGGGCGTTTAGAGTCAACGACATAGTGTGGGATTGGAGTCACATGCAGGCAAGTCCAAGTAGAGGTGGCAGGTTCCCTTCCTTAAAGGATATTAGTGGAAAAAGGTTGGGTATTTTTCCAACAGTCCGGCAGCTTTCAAGGTATCCTAACTCGCACCAAGTCCCGTTCACCTATCACCCCTGTGCTCTCTGACCTACATCGGCTCCCGGACTGCCAACGTATCGATTTTAAAATTCTCATCCTCGTTTTCAAATCCCTCCATGGCCTCACCCCTCCCTATCTCTAACCTCCTCCAGCCCCACAACCCTCCGAGATTTCTGCAATACTCCAATTCTGGCCTCTTGAGCATCCCCGATTTCCTTCGCTCCACCATTGGCGGCCGTGCCTTCAGCTGCCTAGGCCCGAAGCTCTAGAATTCCCTCCCTAAACCTCCCCATCTCTCTCTCTCCTCCTTTTTTAGTCGCTCCTTAAAACCTACCTCTTTGATCAAGTTTTTGGTCACCTGCCTTAATATCTCTCTGTGGCTCGGTGTCAAATTCTATTTGATCATCGTTCCTATGAAGAGCTTTGGGATGTTTTACTAAGTTAAAGGCGCTATATAAATGCAGGTTGTTTTTCCTGGTGCCAGCCCACAAATCAGCGATACATTGAATTCAGTTTCACAACTTGCCATGGTGTGATTCGTACTCTGGGTTGCCTCATTTTCTGGAAACTTACCCATGAACCATTGTTCTTGTACAACACGACATGCAGCAAAGGCCTGGCAGATGTTAAGTAATCCACACCTGGCCCAATTGACACAATAAAAATCTCTACTCATTTGCCCAGGCGACTGAGCTCGAACCTTGTCTCATGTTTCTAGTATTAAATCCTTGACATCTGACCATCAATCAATGACGTCATCGGTACAAAGAGAAGGCACGAATAAAACCACAAACAGGACTACCTGTCAACCATTTTCGAACAATCTGCCTCCAGATAGTTCTACAGGCATAACCAACAAAGGATCAATGGTAGGAACTGGGGGATGGGGGAGATTGATCAACACCTTGGCAATGTCATGAACTTTTTTTGTGACCCCGACTTTCCCTGAGCTATGCTACGTCCTGCTTCTAAAAACAGTTTGACTGAGGAAAGATGTTTGCACAGATTCATGGATACGGTCAATGAATCTCAACATTGTTACAGAAAATTCCACGATCGACGAGAAATTTTTTTTGTTTTTCAGGTGCAGTTGCAAGGTTAGTGGAAGCAGCTGAAGTAATTGCCTCTCTAGGGCAGCGCAGTAGTAACGTTAGAAATATGTTTTGAAATGTATGACTGACTGATCAAGGTAGTGCCTAGAGGTGTTTTGTAAAGTATCTACAGCATAAAAGATGAAGATTGTGGTCACTTTGGCTAGTGCCCTCTTGTTGAAAGTTCCTGGGAGCTGTATGTGCCCCATCTCCTATTAACTCCTCGTTCTTCTGCTTGTTAAATCTAAAACACTAAATGTGTTGGACCAGGTTATAAAACAAATTTTGAAGTCTAGAAGTACCTTTTGAGGATTTGCTTCTCTCCAGCTTGCTCCAGAGTGTTCAAAGCAAGAAGGTTTCAGGCATTTTTGGATTCTCTGGATGCAGACACTGCTGAACGATATCGAACCAATTGTCCAAAGATACGTTACATAGGAACAGGAGTAGGCCATTCAGCCCCTCGAGCCTGTTCCTCCATTCACTGAGATCATGGCTCATCTGAATCCTAACTCCATCCACCCGCCTTGGCTCCATATCCCTTAATACCCTTGGCCAGCAAAAATCTATCGATCTCAGATTTAAAATTATTTAATTGAGCTAGCATCTACTAGCATCCCTCCTGAATGGCCTGGCTCTAATTTTAAGGATCTGTCCCCTTGTCCTAGACTCCCCTACAAGTGGAAAAAGTTTATTTATCTACCCTATCAATTCCTTTTCAAAAACCTAAATCAAATCACCCCATAACCTTCTATATTCCAGGGAATGCCAACTTAGTTATTCTCTCCTCAATCTAACCCTTGGAGCCCTGGTAACATTCTGGTGAATCTGCGCTGCACTCCTTCCAAAGCCAATATATCCTTTCTGAAGTGCAGTGCCCAGAACTGTACACAATACTCCAGATGTGGTCTTACCAGGACTTTGTATAGTTGTGCCAAAATTTCCTCCCCTTTATATTCTAGCCCTCAAGTCATAATAGGCTAACATTCCATTAGCTTTTTTGATTTATTTTTTGTACCTGACTTGGTGATCTGTGCACATGGACCCCCAAACCTCTTTGAACCTCCACTGTTCCGAGCTTTTCACCATTTATAAAATACTCCGATCTATCCTTTTTAGATCCAAAATGGATGACCTCACATTTACTTATGTTGAAATCAATCTGCCACAGTTTTGCCCACTCACTTGATCTTTCAATATCTCTTTGTAATTTTGTGCTCCCGTCTACACTACTTACTATGCCACCAATCTTTGTGTCATCGGCAAATTTGGATATATGGCTCTCCATTGTATTATCTAAGTCATTAATAAATATAGTGAATAGTTGAGGCTCCAGCACAGATCCTTGTGGGGACACCACTAGTCACTTCCTTCCAATTCGAGTACATTCCCATTATCTCTACTCTCTGTCTTCCACCACCTAACCAATCTCCTAACCAGGTCAATTATTTTCCTTCAATTCCATGAGCTTTAATTTTAGCTAACCGTCTCTTTTATGTGGAATCTTATCGAATGCCTTCTAGAAGTCCATATAAAATTACATCCATAGACATTCCCCTGTCTACACACACGATGGGCCAAAGGCTTCCTTCTGTGCCGTAAATTTCTGTGATTCTATGTTACCTTAGTTACTTCCTCATGAAATTCAATTGCGTTTGTTAGACGTGACCTACTCTTTACAAACCCATGTTGGTTCTCTCTGATCGGCTCAAATTTCTAAGTGCTCACTCACTCCGTCCTTAATTATAGATTTCAATAACTTCCCCACAACAGGTGTTAGACTAACAGGACTATCATTTCCTGGTTTTTCTCTCTCACCTTTTCCAGTCCATGCATGTTAGCCATGCACATTGGGAAATTGCAGGTATGTTGCCCGTGATTTCATGAGATGCACAGCTAGCAAGCAAGGCTGCTAGTGCGCATGAGGAAAATCAGCTGCTCTATGATGTTTCTCTGCATAATGTCATAGATATGTTTAAGGATCTGAATATTAATACATGCAAATTAGCAATTTTGGAAATGGAACATTTCATTTTTGGCACAATTTCAATATCAAGGACTCAGTTCAAGTATAGAACAGACTGGATAAAAGTTTCCTTACTGTGGCCAACAATGTGCCGTATAATGAGAAGTACTTCCTGTTGCACCAGAATTATTGATGCAGTCTGGAACATCAACCAACCTTATGTCCACTCTGAGGGAGGTTGTTAATTAGTGACCTGGGTACACCGACCATTGGAATCCACAGTGGCCTGGGTACACCGACCATTGGAATCCACAGTGACCTGGGTACACCGACCATTGGAATCCACAGTGGCCTGGGTACACCGACCATTGGAATCCACAGTGACCTGGGTACACCGACCATTGGAATCCACAGTGGCCTGGGTACACCGACCATTGGAATCCACAGTGGCCTGGGTACACCGACCATTGGAATCCACAGTGGCCTGGGTACACCGACCATTGGAATCCACAGTGGCCTGGGTACACCGACCATTGGAATCCACAGTGGCCTGGGTACACCGACCATTGGAATCCACAGTGGCCTGGGTACACCGACCATTGGAATCCACAGTGGCCTGGGTACACCGACCATTGGAATCCACAGTGGCCTGGGTACACCGACCATTGGAATCCACAGTGGCCTGGGTACACCGACCATTGGAATCCACAGTGGCCTGGGTACACCGACCATTGGAATCCACAGTGGCCTGGGTACACCGACCATTGGAATCCACAGTGGCCTGGGTACACCGACCATTGGAATCCACAGTGGCCTGGGTACACCGACCATTGGAATCCACAGTGGCCTGGGTACACCGACCATTGGAATCCACAGTGGCCTGGGTACACCGACCATTGGAATCCACAGTGGCCTGGGTACACCGACCATTGGAATCCACAGTGGCCTGGGTACACCGACCATTGGAATCCACAGTGGCCTGGGTACACCGACCATTGGAATCCACAGTGGCCTGGGTACACCGACCATTGGAATCCACAGTGGCCTGGGTACACCGACCATTGGAATCCACAGTGGCCTGGGTACACCGACCATTGGAATCCACAGTGGCCTGGGTACACCGACCATTGGAATCCACAGTGGCCTGGGTACACCGACCATTGGAATCCACAGTGGCCTGGGTACACCGACCATTGGAATCCACAGTGGCCTGGGTACACCGACCATTGGTTTCCTCACTGTAGATGTTGGCACAAAAATATACCTAGGACTGTATAAAATAACAATTTAATTTTAACTCTTTGTATATAAATGTATATACCAGAGAGTAATTTCAAGGTAATAATCTAAACTCTGGTTCCACTGACAGTAATAAACCATTTAAAGCTCCTTCTTACAAATAGTTCAACCACCTGATTAGTTTACTGCCTTGATATTGCTCCCATCATTGCCTAGTCACTTAACTAGACGTCAGGTGTGTGAGATGATTGGTGCTGGTTTTGGTAGTCTCACATCACATTTGTGGCCCCTTTCCCCCTCATCAAACTCTAGCCCTGACCCCCTGGAGAATTCCTTTACAGTCTCATTTCTAAGTTGCTTCCTTTTCATCTGAAAATGGGAGCTGATCTTCCACATTCTGGTTGATTTATACACTGAGCAAAAGTAATCTAGTTTGTGTTGAAATATTGAAACTTCTGGATATCCAAAATGCACCCATGGTCCCACATGGTTTAAATTGGTTGAAATACGTTAATGTTCAGAGGAAAAAAATCAGACCACTTACCAGAATGTCTCATAGTCCATTTATTCTATCCTATTGGATTTACTCTGATTTTTGGGTTTCAACTTCACATGTAGATATTGTCTGTGACTAGTGCTATGAAATCTCAATAGGCCCACTTGAATCACTCTGGCAGTTTTGTAGCTAGATTCTCTGCTCAAGCACTGTATTTACATAATTATTCATTAGTTGAGATTAAGGAAAAAAGATTTTGCTTTAACAGTTCAAACGATTTGATTCTGGAATTGGAAATGAACGATTTTCCTTTAATTCATAAGAACATAAGATCATAAGAAGGAGTAGGAGTAGGCCATAAGGCCCCTCGAGTCTGCTCCACCATTCAATCAGATCATGGCTGATCTTTGACCTCAACTCCACTTTCCTGTCTGATCCCCATATCCCTTGATTCCCCTAGAGTCTATCGATCTCGGCCTTGAATATATTCAATGACTCAGCATCCACAGCCCTCTGGGGCAGAGAATTCCAAAGATTCACAACCTTCTGCGTGAAGAAATTCCTCCTCATCTCAGTCTTAAATGGCCGACCCCTTATCCTGTGATTATGTTCCCTAGTTCTAGACTCTCTGGCCAGGGGGAACAATCTCTCAGCATCTACCCTTTCAAGCTCCCTCAGAATCTTTTATGTTTCAATGAGATCACCTCTCATTCTTCTAAACTCCAGCGAGCATAGGCCCATTCTACTCAATCTCTCTTCATAGGACAACCCTCTCATCCCAGGAATTAATCTAGTGAACCTTCATTGCACCACCTCTAAGGCAAGTATATCCTTCCTTTTAGATAAGGAGACCAAAACTGTATGCAGTACTCCAGGTGTGGTCTCACCAAAGCCGTGTACTCATTCTCAGGATGTGGGCATCACTGGGAAGGCCAGCACTTATTGCCTATCCCTAATTGCCCTGAGAAGGTGATGGTGGGCCGCCTTCTTGAACCGCTGCAGTATTCTTTGTGACACTTTGATACAACTGAGTGGACTGCTAGGTCACTTGAGGGCAGTTAAGAGTCAACCATGTTGGACTGGAGTCACATATAGGCCCAGACCAGGGTAAGGACGGCAGGTTTCCTTCCCTAAAGGACATTAGTGAACCAGTTAGGTTTTTGCGACAATCCGACCGCTTCATGCTCACTTTAACAATGCTATTCATTGTCAGCGTTTATTTTTAATAATCATCAATCATTATAACTTTTTGAATTCTGTTTACAGACTAAACATTTAACCAGTCAGGCCACAAACGTAAGGTGTCAACGTCTGCTTAATCAGACAGGACAATAGATAGATGAAGAAATCGAGCAAAACACATCCTGCCACTATCTAAACCTGCTTTGTAAACTGGTTGATGCCAAGTCTTCAGGGGTTGGTTTTTATATTGCCCGTCTCGTACATTGTGAGATTTGTATCTGTACTGGCTCGGGACTGATTTCATCTTAGTGCAAAAGTGTGAGTATAAAATAATTTTTGAGAAGGACTGTACACTTCAGAGAAAGACGTTATGAAGTGAGTTCAACAACAACTACTTGCATTAATATAGCCCCTTTTAATGTAGTAAAACATCCCAAGGTGCTTCACAAGAGCCTAATTTGACCACCGAGCCACATAAGGAGATATTAGGACAATTGACCAAAAGTTTGGTCAAAGAGGTGGGTTTTAAGGAGCATCTTAAAGGAGGAGAGAGAGGTGGAGAGGTTTGGGGGGGGAATTCCAGAGCTTAGGGCCTAGACGGCTGAAGGCACGGCCGCCAATGGTGGAACGATGGAAATCGGGGACACGCAAAAGGCCAGAATTGGAGGCGTGCAAAGATCTCTGAGGGTTGTAGGGCTGGAGGAGGTTACAGAGATAGGGAGGGGCGAGGTGTTGGAGGGATTTGAAAACAAGGATAAGAATTTTTAAATTGCCGCGTTGCCGGACGGGGAGCCAATGTAGGTCAGCGAGCCCAGGGGGAATGGGTGAACGGGACTTGATGCAAGTTAGGATATGGACAGGAGAGATTTGGATGAGCTCAAGTTTACGGAGATGGGAGGCCGTCCAGGAGAGTATTGGAAAAGTCGAGTTTGGAGGTAACAAAGGCATGGATGCGGGTTTCAGCAGCAGATGAGCAGAGGCGGAGACGGGCGATATTATTTTCCATTCCCATTTATTTCCTCATCCACAAACTAAACAGAATAGAAATCTGTTTCTTAAAAAAAGAGTAAGTACTATTTAGAAAGTATCTCTTAATGCATTATAACTGATTTCACCAGCATTATCAACCAAGTCTAACCTCCATGTCTAATGAACCAAGTTGAATTTTTTGAGATAACTAACGTGGTTGATAAGAGAGTGTCTATGGATTTTATATATATGGACTTCCAGAAAGCATTTCACAAGGTTCCACAAAATAAGAGATTGCATGGAATTGGAAGTAACCTATTGGCTTGGATAGGAAATTAGTTGGAGCTAGGAGAGAGAGTAGGAATAATGGGTCTATACTCAAATTGGCAGGATGTGAATAGTGATGTCCCTCAGAGATCTGTACTGGGGCCTCAGCGTTTCACTATATTTATAAATGACTTGGATGAAGGAATAGAGGGCTGTATATCCAAGTTTGCTGATGACACCAAGTTAGGTGGCGCAGTAAATAGTGTAGTTGGGAGCAGAAAGTTGTAAAGGGACATTGAGAGATTCAGTGAGTGGGCAAAACTGTGGCAGATGGAGTTCAATGTGGAGAAGTGTGAGGTCATCCACTTTGGACCTAAAAGATAGATCAGTGTTTTTTTCTAAATGGCGAGAAGCTCGGAACTGTGGCGGTGTAGAGAGATTTAGGGGTCCAAGTACAGGAATCACTAAAAGCTAGTGGACAGGTACAGAAAAATACTTTAAAAATCTAATGGAATGTTGCCCTTTATCTCGAGGGCTGGAATACAAAGGGGTGGAAGTTACGTTACAATTCTACAGAGCTCTGATTAGACCCCATCTGGAGACTGCGTTCAGTTCTGGGCACCGTACCTCAGGAAGGATATACTGGCACAGATTCACCAGAATGATACCAGAGCTAGAAGGATTAAATTATGAGGACAGGTTGTATAGACTCTGCTTGTATTCCTTTGACTATAGAAGATTAAGGGGTGGTTTAATTGAAGTATTTATGATGATTAAATGATTTGATAGGGTAGATAGAGAGAAACTATTTCCTCTGGTGGGGGGAGTACAGGAAAGGGGGCATAACTTTAAAATTAGAGCCAGGCCGTTCAGGAAGCACTTCACACAAAGGGGAGTGGAAATCTGGAACTCTCTTTCCCCCCCCCCCCCCCCAAAAAGCTGTTGAGGCTGGGGGTCAACTGAAAATTTCAAAACTGAGATTGATCGATTTTTGTTTTGTAGGGTTTTAAGAGTTACGGAACCAAGGCGGGTAGATGGAGTTAAGATACAGATCAGCCTTGATCTAATTGAATGGCGGAAAAGGCTTCAGGGGCTGAATGGCCTACTCCTGTCCCTACGGTCCTATGTTCCAAATTGACCCTATGCAACTGAAGTACGTATTAAAACATTTTCGGCATCAACAACGAATCTTTTAAAAAAAAAAGTGCTCACCATCTTTTTAAACTCTGCTTATCTGAGACTAGCTTGGTTGGAAGTTGGTCTTGTCCCAGCAGAGTAAGTCCGCATTCATTCAGATTTCTGACTCTCATGATTTAACCTCCTCTGCTATATTGCCTATTTAACATTTAGAATGAATTGCAAGTGAAACGAGTCAATGTTTTATTGGAAGACAATATAATTGTTTTTAAAATTTGTCATTGGCAGAAAAATTGCAGGGCTATCAAATTTGGACCTTTTTGTTTATGAAATGTGATTGTGTGGTCATATAGTTTATTGGCTGTAAAATGAAATAATTTTCCCTTTCCCAGCTTATAATGGACGCTTTATTAATTTTTGAATATTAGATTCATTGATTTTCAGTATAAGGCACAGGTGTTGTGATAAAATGAATGATCAATTCAGATATAATTGTAACGACTCCTGTTTTACATTTAGATTAGGGTTAGTTCCACCACAGGATTTCTGACTGACCCCAGTAACGTCGGCAATAATGAACCAAAGAAAGAACTTGCATTTATATAGCGCCTTTTATGACTTCACAATATCCCAAAGCGCTTTACAACCAATTAAGTACTTTTGAAGTGTAGTCACTGTTGTAATGTAGGAAATAAGGCAGACAATTTGCGCACAGCAAGATCCCACAAACAGCAATCAGATAATGACCAGATTATTTTTTTTTTAGTGATGTTGGTTGTGGGATAAATATTGGCCAGGGCACCAGGGAGAACCCCCCCCTGCTCTTCAAAATAACGTTCTGGGATCTTTTACGTCCACCTGAACGCATGTTTTTCTCTCATATGTAGCAAATAGTTTTGAACAGGTCCACAATTAAGATTACATTGGAAATAGCGTCTGTAGGAAAACATGATGGTTGTTTTCATATCTTCACTCTCTTCTCTTGGAGAATACCGTGAAGTAGTGGAGCAGGCCGCTACGTGAACACTCCTATAGCCGTAACCATTTCTATACCAGCCAATGGCGTGGTCAGTCCTATACGGCGGGAGGGTTTTACGGGCTCCCGCAACCCATATGATGAGGTGGGGGGGGGGGCCACCCATGCCCACGCACCCAGGATTCAGAGCCGGAGTTCCAGTCACCAGGGCTGTCTGGAGCAAGGGTTCAAACCCTGCACTTTGACTCCCAAGGTGAGAATGTTACCACTGAGCCGAAGGCTCACTCCACAGACATGGTTATTCATGGTGATAACCAACAGACTGTAAACTTTTTCTGTTTTAAATTAAACTAAGCCAAAAAGACATTTGCAGCACTGGGATACAAAGGTCCTTCAATTACCGTCAAAAATTGTGATAGCACTTTGGCAGAATCGATATCAAAACCATTTTTTAGGTGCTATCACCTTTAAATTCTGGCCTCTTGCACATCCCTGATTTTAATTGCTCCACCATTGACGGCCGTGCTTTCAGCTGCCTCGGCCCTAAGCTCCTCCTTTTAAGACCCCCCCCCCCCCTTTAAAAACCACCTCTTTGACCGAGCTTTTGGTCACCTGTCCGAATATCTCCTTATGTGGCTCGCTGTCAAATTTTGTCTGATTACACTCCTGTGAAGTGCCTTGGGCCGTTTGACTATGTTAAAGGTGCTATATAAATGCAAGTTGTTAATTGGCCTATTAAAAGATGCTCAGTCCCATACATCTTGCTCCATCACGTGATGAGAGTCCTTTGCCTTGAAGATTAGTATTTGCTTTGAGATGGGATTATTTGGCTTGAGTCTGTCTTATCACAAAAAAAAATGTCTGCGGAAGTGTTTTGGGTAACTACAAACAGTGACCATCCTCTATGATTTTTCTACTTGACCACAGAATTATATATTCTTTCATTTGTTCTTGGGATATGGACCGTACTGGCAAGCTCACATTTATTACTCCTCCCTAGTCACCTTGAGAAAATGGTGGTGGGCTTTCTCCTTGAACCGAATGGTAAATTTTAGATTAATAGACCATTTCACAACAGTGCCCTCCCATGTATCTTGCATTTAGTGAGGTACAAATGACTCAGTTTTCAGGAACTAGACCTCAGTGCAACTTTTCTTGGGTTTCTTATCTTGCTCTCCGAGCAGCTCGAAATCTCACAGGCTTTTTCAGTTGACATCCTTCTCGCATCAATCTTTTTGATCTGTTTTTAAAAATTAACCTCTTCTAAGGCTGTATCTTTCAAGCCAGACGATTCCTTTAGGCCAAAAAGTAGCTTTGATGAGCTTTACTGCCAGTGTGTCGCTGCAGTTTTCTCCGTTCCAGGTCGGGTTGTGTTCAGTAACAGTTGATTATACGAAGAGTCTTGTCGGGTCAAGACTGACGTGGTTTATTTAAAAGGAAGGGCAATGTGGGCCAATAACTATTGTCTGAATCTGGATTGAGACCGTAAACAGGGGTCTTTTTAACAGATCATCTGACACCAGTTTTAAACATTAGCGAAATTAGATCTGGTTATTTTAATCTGTTTACTTGCAAAATAAAGCTGTCCTGAATTTTGCTTTAATTTGACTTTTTTTTTTTCCTGAGTGATCTAATGGGCAGAATGAGGGAATGGGAATCATGCAACAATAGCGATGACAGAGGGGAAGTGGGAACAGGAGAGGTGACATCTCTATCACTATTTGGGGTTTGTCACATTTCTAAGGCAATGTAGCAGGAGCTTTGCATAAACTGAGATTGTTGTCTAAGAATCAGGTTTAGAACCTCACAAATCATGGAATTTTACAGCACAGAAGGTGACCATTCGGCCCATCGTGCCTGTGCTAGCTCTCTGAAAGAGCTATCCAATTAGTCCCACTCCTCTGCTCTTTCCCCATAGCCCTGTAAATTTTTCCTTTTTCAAGTATTTATCCAATTCCCTTTTGAAAGTTATTGTTGAATCTGCTTCCACCGCCCTTTCAGGCAGCGCATTCCAGATCATCACAACTCGCTGAGTTTTTTTTTAAAAAAATGTCCTCTTCTCCCCTCTGGCTTTTTTGCCAATTATCTTAAATCTGTGTCCTCTGGTTACCGACCCTCCTGCCAGTTTCTCCTTATTTACTCTATCAAAACCCTTCATGATTTTGAACACCTCTCTCAAATCTCCCCTTAACCTTCTCTGCTCTAAGGAGAACAATCCCAGCTTCTCCAGTCTCTCCACATTAACTGAAATCCCTCATCCCTCATCCCTGGTACCAATTGTGAAAGCTCAGTAGCCATTTTGGTTGTTTAAGCCGCAAGTGCACTGGGTGACTGAGAATATTCTTCAAGGTCTGGCTGGCTTTATGGTTATTGTTGCTGCTGATTGGTATTTTTCAATTCATGCTTTTGGTGATTATTTTTGTGGTCATCAATGTCAGAGAGGATGGAATATTTCTTCCTTGCCACTTAGGGTTGCCAACTCTGGTTGGATGTATTCCTGGAGGTTTCATCACATGACCTCCTGCCTCGAATCATCCCGTCCCCACACTCCCGCCGTTGGTTGCCCAACATGTCCATCCTTGTGATGCACTGCCTTCCTACACCAATTAGAAACTGAATAGACTCTTCATTCCCGGATTGGATGACTCTTGACTGTCAGTCAAACAGCCTTTTTTCCCAGGTCCAATATTTTTATAACTAGTGTTCAAAGAAAATGTTTTTAAAAGCACAACTTTTTTTTTAATGCCTCTATGATTTTTCTCCCGAGTTTTTGCCCATAGCGGTGTCCTGGAGATTAGTCCTTAATTCCTGGAGACTCCAGAGCAATCCTGGAGGTTGGCAACCCTATTGCCACTTTGTTTCAGTGTCGAGCATTTTCAGGTCAGCTGTAGCATTGCCCATGTGCAAAGTAAACCTCCTATTGTAATTAACAGTATGCCTTACCTACAGCCTTTGAACAATATTCCTTGCTGCAGCTAAGTGAATTTTTCTACTTTCTCCACAAAGCTACTGCAATGCCATTTAAATGAAAAGAAGGAAACAATTTGTATTGGTAAAGAACTTTATCACAGCTTCAATGTGCCCAAGTGCTGCACGTTCATTTTTGAAGTGTAGTGAGTGTTGTGATGTAGGCAAAATCAGCAGCCAATTTGTGCACAGCAAGATCCCACAAACAGCAAATAAATGACCAGTTAATCCATTTTTGGTGGTGTTATTTGAGGGAGGAATATAGGCCAGGATGCTGAGAGATTGTTAGACAGATACTCCTGGCTTTCTAAAGCAGAGTATCATCTCACTGTGTTTAATGCTGCAGGAGATGAACCATTGGCAGGATTGGGTAGAGCAGTGGATTAGTCAATTGTGCTTTTATCCATGAGTTGGATTTGAATCCACTTCAGACTGATGAAAGTCCTGTGTGTGTGTGTGTGTTTGTGTCTTAATAGTAGAAAAAATGAAAGAATAGAATCCACGTTGAATGGATTCTTCACAGATTTTGCAAAGGAGAATGTAGACAGATTGTAGACACAGTAAATGGGACTATGTAGTTCATCTACATTACAACAGTGACTACACTTCAAAAGTACTTCATTGGCTGTAAAGCACTTTGGGACGTCCTGAGTTTGTGAAAGGCGCTATATAAATGCAAGTTATGCATTGTGCAGAAGTTCGAAGGATTAAACACCCTCATGACTCTTGGATAAAATGGAATACATTCTAGAAAACTCAAGGAATTTCAGGAGGAAATGAATGAATGATGTTTTGGTTGATATTTTTCAGAGCTCTGTGGAATCCTGGTAAAGTACTGGAGAACGGTGGGATGACCAGTGTAGTTCTGGTGTTCAACAAAAGGAGTAAGGAACAAACCTGGTAAGTACACACCAATCAGTTTAACATCCAGAGTGGGGAAAAGTGTTTGAGGGTTTTCTACAATGCTATAAATAAATATTTAAAGAGCACGGGTATTGTACTGAGCAGTCAACATGATTTTCCGGTTTGAGGTCTAACCTTCCAAGGCTACTGGAATTCTTTGAGGAGTTAATTAAGATAACAGATGAGCATAACCCAATAGTTTGGGTTTCCAAAAGGCATTCATCAGAGTTCTTTGTACAAAGACCGAGGGAAGATGAGGTCTTGTGGACTAGTGACAAATTATCCAGATGGATTGGGAATTGGTTTATGAATGAAATGGGGGTTGGAGGTGGTGATTTTAACCCTGCCCACCCAGTGGAGACCAGCCAGGTGGGCAGTTAAAATTGCCCTGATTACTTGCCCACCAGAAAGCCCATGTTGGGCATTTTAACCTGCTCTACTGAGTAGGCAGCAAAGACACCTGCCTGAAGCAAGCAGAGGTCCTGATGTCGTTGGGACCTGACTATAATTATAACTGGAGCCTCAGCAGGGATGCAATAGGGGCTTTCCCACTAGGTGAAGGCCAGTCATGGACCTGCCTAGTTCTAGCATTGAAGGGATCTGTTTACAGGAGAGACTTGTTCAAATTAACTTGAGAAGGCATCTATGGCAGAACTTAGAACAATATCACACTGGGTAATTTCAGGCCCTGAGTTATTTTGGAGGGGGAATAATTAAAATTTGTTGGAACGTTTGTGCTTGGACTTGTGATAGCCTGTACATAAATGGCTGTCTGTATCTTGGTGTATTTTGTGGTTGAATCTAAGTCAGAAATAAATACCGAACTCCAAAAAAAATCTTAAATTTGTAAATTGGGTTGTGGACCATTGGGAATTGCAAAGGTAATTGAGTGAATTGTTTCCCCAACAACATTTAATGAGATAACAGTAGTGCCTATAGTGTTAATTAGAATAGCATGTAAGGTCATCTGTCTATATGTATGTGTCTTGCATCTGGCACATGTGCATTGTACATCAGGTGTCCCATTTCCAAGTGTCAAATGTATCTATATTTAAAAAATGAGAATGAGAACCAGTTATTTCCTGCTGGTTTTTCTGACCATGATATCCTGGCCCCTCCAAGAACAGAAGCCAAGGGATTTACAGCAGCTGCTAACCGACAGAAACTTCCCTCAACAATTAGCATCTAATTGACCTCATGAAACCACTTCCCACAGGAAGTAACTAAGCAGCTGCAGATTATGACACCACAAGTCCTGGCCAGAATGGAGGAGATTGGGTAATTCCTCCATCAATCACACCAGAGGCCACTGCTGTAAGCGACTGGGATTGATTTTATGAACATAATTTGTATTCTGTAACTATCCTCCACTCACTGAATTTTGCAGGAGAAATAATCTTTCTTTTATTGGGAGATGTTGCTGTAGATTCGGTCATGAGTTCTGTTTGCTGTAGTTTGTATAGACTCTGTTTAAATAGGCTCTGTTAGCTAAGTAAATAGACTGTTTGCTGTAGTGCTCTTGTTAAATGGACTCTGTTTACTATTTGATGAATAAATAGACTCTGCTGTAAGTCCTGACCTGCCTCTAAAAGTAAATAAGTTGATGACATCTCTATCAATTATTCCAAACCGACATAGACTTGAGGTGAAAAATCCCCAGTGGTGGAGAGCTTTGAGAACCATAGGTCCAAAGTCACCTGTTTTTTTTTTCTTTCTCCATCGTAGCAGCTAAACATCTCAAGCACGTTCCAAACCCCCAAACTACCCATGCAAAACAGCGCAGACCATCAGGTGCCCGCTTACAAGAAGCGAGGGGTTGTGGGTCTCGAGAGGGAGACGAGGGTGTTGAGTTTTCGCAGACTCCAAGCTAAAGGAGTTAATTTTAACCTAACTCCCCGGGCCTGGAATCCCAAGGGATCGGGTCGAATGCCCATTATACAACCCACCTTATATTGACTTCAATGGGGAGTAAAATCGGGCGGGATGTAAAACACCCGACCCTGTCAATTTCCCGATGGGTGGGTGAGGTTAAAATTGCTCCTAATATAACTTGGTCCTAACTTTTTGAAATTTTTTTTTTAAAAGATGTTTTTAAAAAACATTATTTTGCAAAACAAAGTCATCCGTGTCCTTGTGACATTGTACATAATTTGAAAATACAAACCTTTAATGAATAAATGATTACTTACACTAATATACAAGCTGCCTGGCGACTGAAAATGAGCTGTAAATTAGCGAGTCCAGTGCACATCCCTTGAGCTAGGGCAGAAATCGGAAAGTACTATAAGCAATTTAATAACAAACCAGTGCCGTATATGAGGATGCAATTGCACCTTCATTAAAATATAAATGAATTCTCGGCAAAATGTCTGATCGCAAGAAAGGTCAAGGGCTGAGCACTCTGAAGAACAAAGCAAACAAAATTAGCACACCCTCATGCTGGCTTTTTACTTTAATCACTGGAAAGCATATTAAACAGAATGGCTTTGAGTTTGCTTGTCACTCACCGTTGCAATCTACCAAAGAAATGCAGAGTCTTGTTTTAAAATCATCCTTTCATCCCTTTGAATAAGAGTTTATCTATCACTGCTGTTCTGTGCGTCCTAACTGCTAGCAACACCTTTCATTCAATTAGTGCCGGGGATTAAACAGTGACACATTTTGGCCCTTTTTGAAAGTGTCGACATGGGGCATCCCAGCAGGTAAGTGCGTCACCTGGGGGTGGGGGTGAGTGTGATGTTAAGACAGAAAGATCCCAGATTCTATGCGCCCGGTGAATGATCTTACTTTGGCTGGAGTCGATGCTCCAATCATCCTCATTACCCGTAGGAGAAAGATCAGACAGATCATCTGTTCCCAGTTGGTATCCTGGATCTTCCAGTCCTACAACCCTCTGAGATCTCTGCGCTCCTCCGATTCTGGCCTCTTGCACATCCCCGATTTTAATTGCTCCACCATTGGCGGCCGTGCCTTCTACTGCCTAGGCCCTAAGCTCTGGAATTCCCTCCCTAATCCTCTCCGCCTTTCTACCTCTCTCTCCTTTTAAGACGTTCCTTGAAACCTACTTCTTTGACTAAGCTTTTGGTCACCTGTCCTAATATCTCCTTATGTGGCTCGGTGTCAAATTGTGTTTGATTATCACTCATAAGAAATAGGAGTAGGAGTAGGCCATCCGGCCCCTCGAGCCTGCTCCGCCATTCAACAAGATCATGGCTGATGATCTACCTCAACACCATTTTCCTGCACCATCCCCATATCCCTTGATGCCTTTAATATCTAGAAATCTAGCGATCTCTGTTTTGAATGTACTCAATGACTGAGCCTCCACAGCCCTCTAGGGTAGAGAATTCCACAGGTTCACCACCCTCTGAGTGAAGAAATTTCACCTCATCTCAGTCCTAAATGGCCTACCCCTTATTCTGAGACACTGACTCCCCAGCCAGGGGAAACATCCTGCATCTACCCTGTCGAGCCCTGTAAGAATTTTGTATGTTTCAATGAGATCACCTCTCATTCCTCTGAGCTCGAGAGAATACAGGCCTAGTCTACTCAATCTCTCCTCATACGACAATCCCGCCATCCCAGGAATCAGTCTGGTGAACCTTCGTTGCACTCTCTCTATGGCAACTATATCCTTAGGTAAGGAGACCAAAATTGTACACAATACTCCAGGTGCGGTCTCATCAAGGCCTTGTATAACTGCAGTAAGACATCTTTACTCCAGTACTCACATCCTCTTGTAATAAAGGCCAACATACCATTTGCCTTCCTAATTGCTTGCTACATCTGCATGTTAGCTTTCAGTGACTCATGTACAAGGTCACCCAGGTCCCTTTGAACATCAACATTTCCCAATCTCTCACCATTTAAAAAAAAAATACTCTGCATTTCTGTTTTTCCTACCAAAGTGGATAACTTCACATTTTTCCACATTATATTCCACCTGCCAGGTTCTTGCCTGTCTATATCCCCTTGAAGCCTCTTTGCATCCTCCTCACAACTCACGATCCCACCTAGTTTTGTGTCATCAGCAAACTTGGAAATATTACATTTAGTCCCCTCATCCAAATCATTGATATGGATTGTCAATAGCTGGGCCCAAGCACCAATCCCTACGGTACCCCACTAGTCACCGTCTGCCAACCTGAAAAAGACCTGTTTATCCCTACTCTCTGTTTCCTGTCTGTTAACCAATTCTCAATCCATGCCGGTATATTACCCCCAATCCCATGTGCTCTAACTCTGTTCACCAACCTCCTGTGTGGGACCTTATCGAAAGCCTTCTGAAAATCTAAATACACCACATCCACTGGTTCCCCCTTATCAATTCTACTAATTACATCCTCAAAGAACTCCAATACATTTGACATTGTTTGTTAAACATGATTTCCCTTTTCATAAATCCATGTTGACTCTGCCAAATCCTATTATTATTTTCTAAGTGTCCTGTTACCACATCCTTTATAAAAGATTCTAACATTTTCCCTACTACTGATGTCCGGCTAACCGGTCTGTAGTTCCCTGTTTTCTCTCTCCCTCCTTTCTTAAATAATGGGGTTACATTTGCTACCCTCCAATCTGCAGGAACCGTTCCAGAATTTTGGAAGATGACAACCAATGCATCCACTATCTCTGTAGCCACCTCTTTCAAAACCCTGGGATGTAGATCATCAGGTCCTTGGGATTTATCGACTTTCAGACCCATTAATATCTTTTTTTTTACTAATACTAATTTCTTCAGTTCCTCATTCTCGCCAGACCCTTGGTTCTCGAGTATTTCTGAAAGGCTTTTTGGATCGTCTGCCGTGAAGACAGACACACAGTATTTGTTTAATTTCTCTGCCATTTCCTTATTCCCCTTTGTAAATTCTCCCGACTCTGTCTGTAAGGGACCCACGTTTGCCTTCACCTGTCTTTTCCTTTTTACACACCTATAGAAGCTTTTACAGTCCGTTTTTATGTTTCTCACTAGTTCACTCTCATATTCTATTTTCCGTTTCTTCATCAATTTCTTGGTCCTCCTTTTGCTGAATTCTAAAATGCTCCCAATCCTCAGGCTTACTGCTTTTTCTGGTAATTTTATATGCCTCTTTGTTTTAATGCTATCTTTAATTTCTCTTGTTAGCCACAGTTGGACCACTTTTCCTGTTGAGTTTTTGTGCCTTAAAGGAATATATATTTGTTGCAAATTATGTATTAATTCTTTAAATGCTCGCCATTGCCTGTCTACCGTCATACCTTGTGAAACGCCTTGAGACATTTTACTACTTTAAAGGCACTATGTAAATGCAAGTGGTTGTTGTTTAATCTGCAACCCTCTCCCACTGGATAGCGCGTTTGTGTAGAGGTCAACTACAACAGGATCGGGTTTTGCTGTGGTGCAGCCCCGTGCGGTTGAATAGCTCGCTGGCATTAAAGGGTAAGTTAGCCAATCGCACGTAGCCGCCACCGAGCCTTGCCCCCAATGGAAGCGCGTATCGAGGCATGGCGCGTCATGGCCCGTCTGGATGGATAATCATGGGCTGTGCGTGTGCAATTTCCCATCGTTTATTCCCAGCAGCTGAGGCTCCACGCACAAGTTCATGGCTGGAAAATTTACCCTCACATGCCTGGGTTCGTGAATGAAGAATGGCCGCAGCGGCTGAGGTGCGAGAAGATTGTTTGGTTCCTTTGGAACCAGAACCATCTTCAAAACTAATGGACGAAGAATTGGGGAAAGAAAAGTTTACAAGACCAGTCTGATTCTGCACTTTCCTCAGTTTCAGCCTTATTGAACTTCCTGGTGCCTTTTAACTAAGGCACTGTATCAATGCAAGTTGTTGTTTGAGCCAAGCTGACACTGGTGCTTCAAAAGGTAGTAGAAATCTGGAACTCTCTCTCCACCAAAAAAACTACGGTTGCTGAGGGACGATTGGAGCTTTCAAGACGGAAATCGATAGATTATTGTTAGTAAGGGTATCAAGGGATATGGAGTTGAGGTACAGATCAGCCGTGATCTAATTGAATGGCGGAGCAGGCTTGAGAAGGCTGAATGGCCTCGTCCTGATTATTCCTAAGGCCACTGAGTAGCTTTTTTATCACGGAGGGGGGGATAATGAGCAAATTGTGGAATGTGATCCTGCGAGCACCAATACAGGTAACTGGAATGAAGAAAAATTGGCAGTGTCCCTGGCTATACGTCCTCTTCGACTTCATTGTTGCTCTTATCCTACATTTTATACTTCTGTTAAACCAGCTGCAAACACGCAAAATTCATGGAGTTATTCCCCATTGGCACCCCGAATATTTGGAACTCTCAGCTGTCAGTTCGGCCAGTTTTATTTGATGTCTGTTCAGGCTACAGTTTTAGCATCGAAGGTCCAAAGCACACCGCGCTTTAGGAAGGATGTCAAGGCCTTGGAGAGGGTGCAGGAGAGATTTACTAGAAGGGTACCAGGGATGAGGGACTTCAGCTAGGGTTCTTCTCCTTAGAGCAAAGAAGGTTAAGAGGAGATTTAACAGCGGTGTTCAAAATCAGAACGGTTTTGAAAGAGTAAATAAGGAGAAACTCTTTCTAGTGGCAGAAGGGTCGGTAACCAGAGGACACAGAATTAAAGTAATTGGCAAAAGAACCAGAGGCGACATGAGGAAACATTTTTTTACGCAGTGAGTTGTTGTGATCTGGAATACGCTGCCTGAAAGGGCGGTGGAAGCAGATTCAATAATAACTTTCAAACAGGAATTGGATGAATTCTTGAAGGGAAAAAATTTACAGGGAAAGAGCAGGGGAGTGGGACTAACTGGAGAGCTCTTTCAAAGAGCCGACACAGACACGATGGGCGTGAGGTGAAGAGTTAAAGGTGTGACTGGACAAGGGTTTTTACCCCCCACACGGTGAGCTCCCAGTTTGTCGTGGTATCAGGTGACGATCCTTCCACACCAAGGAAAAAGAGAAAGAAAAGAAAGCACTTGCATTATATAACTTCTTCTGTGGCCTCAAGACGTCCCAAAGCACTTCACAGCCAATGAAGTGCTTTTGAAGTGTAGTCACTGTTGTAACGAAGGGAAACACGGCAGCCAATTTGTGCACAGCAAGATCCCACAATCAGCAATAAATGACCAGATAATATTTTTTTTAGTGATAAGTTGAGGGATAAATGTTGGCCAGGGCACCAGGAGAATCCCCCTGCTTTTCTTCAAATAGTAGCCTGGTACATCCCCAAAGAGAGCAGGACCTTGGTTTGATGGCTCATCTAAAAGGCAGCACTCCCTCTGCCGCACTGGAGTGTCAACCTAGATTGTGTACTCAAGTGTCTGGAGTGGACTTGAACCCACGACCATTTGACTCCGAACTGAGTGCTCACACATCTGATGTCATTGATAGATTTCATGGACCAAAAATGTTGCCGGACCTACCCCTGAGGAACTCCATTACTCACAGCTGTTCAACTTAGGGCTATTACTGTTGATAAATAGCCCTGTTTCTTAACGTGTTGCCAATTTATTATCCGTTCTACTACTTCGTCTCATGAGTTTCACTTTAGCTATTAAGTCTCTTAGATAGATCCTCTCTGAGAAGCCAAGAGATTAATATACATCAAATCCTTGAAGAAAGCTAATGTTCCGAGTGTATGATCTGCCTTTCATATCTCGTGTTGCTTTGTAATTAATTTTTCTTAGATGCCCTTGAAGAGTTCCCATTAACGCATTCATTAGTAATATCGCACAGTTCAATTTCACTCCATCTGATTCTAACAAACCTATAAAGGGATAATTGTGCCAGGGCCCCCTGCATGAAGCTTCACCAAATGGGTGCAGGTCAGAGAGAGAGAATCTATAACCCAATTGGACTAATTCTGTGACCCGTGATCACCACAATGAATCTCCACACTGGGAGTAAAATTACCCGTGCAGGGCCAAGGACCAGGCCTCTGATCTAGCTAAGATTGTAGGTTCAAGCCCCATTTAAAGACTTGAGGACATAATCTAGGTTGACACTGGATTACTATCAACTAATTTTGTCATAAATGGAAGACCTTCAAAGTCAAATTCCAGCAATAGTCCCGTCGGAGTGCTGCATTGTTGGAGGTGCCGTCTCTCCGATGAAGTGTTAAGCCAAGGCCCAAAAGATCCCATGCACCTTTTCGAAGAAGAATAGGTCATTCTCTTGGTGTCTTGGCCAACATGCATCTTTCTTAGGAAATTTATAGGATAATAGAAACAGGAGTAGGCTATTCAGCTACTCCATAGTGCATGCTGTATCAGGACGAGTAAAATCGCAGGTTAAAATACCTTAATTACTCTGAAAAAGCTTAAGAAATACTTGTTTAACCATTTAATAGCACAACAAAAATGAAATTGATGCTTGTGTCAGCCTTGGTTCAATGGGTAGCACTCTCACCTCTGACTCAGAAGGTCGTGGGTTCAAGTCCTACTCCAGAGACCTTAGCACGTAATCTAGACTGATACTCCCAGTGCAATACTGAGGGAGTGCTGCAGTGTCGGAGGTGCCGTCTTTCAGGTGAAATGTCAAACCGAGGACCCTATCTGCCCTCTCAGGTGGACGTAAAAGATCCCATGGCACTATTTCAAAGAGCAAGGGAGTTCACCCCTGTGTCCTGGACCAATATTTATCCCTCAGTCAACGTCAGTAAAACAGATTATCTGGCCATTTATCTCATTGCTGTTTGTGGGATCTTGCTGTGCACAAATTGGCTGTCGCGTTTCCTACGTTACAACAGTGACTACACTTCAAAAGTAATTTATTGGCTGCAAAGCACTTTGGGATGTCCTGAGGTCGTGAAAGGCACTATATTAGTGCAAGTTCTTTCTTTTATTATGTGGTGTGAGTGAACCCCAGTCTAGTTTGCAATGGGTTACAACAATTCCCTGTGGTTTTCTTGTTTCTAAGTTAACAATTTTTCTTAATTTGTAGGCTATTTTACAGTCTTGCGGTACAGCCCATTAGTTCTCGGTCTAGTTTTTTAGGACAGTTTCAAAGTCGAAGGGGATCCTGGTGCCTTGTTTGAAAACAACTGCGTTTTTGCAACTCCCTGTTTTGACTTTCGAGTCATTTGTCAGTGTTTGGCAGGCTTTTAAACAGAATGCACAAAAGCTGGAAATATATGTGCTCACAACTCGACCGATAGATCATCAATGAAAGTTGCTTTCAAAGCAGAAATGCCACCAGGGAAAGATTAACTGCAGGACCATGAAGGGCTGAGAAAGGTATCTCATTGTTACCTTAGTGATTGTGAGATATCTCTAATTATCCTGAGTGAATGAAAGGCAAATGATCAATGGCATGAGAAAGGACATTGCTAACCTTTACTGTAGTTGGGTGGAATTAGTAAATGTAATGTACATTTGTTACAACCTACAATCTATCACGAGAGCACCAAGGCACAGGTGACTTTGTGAAGTTCCCTCCCCCTCCCAGGTTGTCATGGCTTCCAATTCCTAGCTTTACTTGACTAGGTACGCATTTGAATTACTTGCATCCCAAGGTCAGAATTCTGCACTTACGCTGCATGAAGGTTAAGATGCTCGTCTCACACAGAACATGGTCAAGGGCTTAATGATGTCTCTTTTACATTTGAATCCAGCCCCAGTTGTGTCTCTAATTAGTTTCATTAACTCGTTACCTAGCTACTGGGTGGGATGCTTTACAATAGCAAGTCTTTCATCACCAGGAGAGGGGAGGACTCCGCGATTTGTGGCCCATTCACGCAGCAGATGAATTACTGTGGTTAAAAAATATGCTATTTTCTCTCTGTGACCAGTAAAACTCCTAACGTTGATGGGCACACATTAGGAAAGAACAGGAGAGGAGACAGACCACCAAATCTCAACCCTATCCGTTTTATGGAGATATATTGCTGAGTAATATTCCGTTCGCTTTGTTACGTTGCTCTGTTGTTGCCATTGGCTGAAAGTAATGTTCGCCCCGGCTGTCCGTTAGTTCAGTGTGATACCAGTGAGTCTTTAGACCGTCCTTCTCGTCTCCGCACACAGTGTGACTGGTAGAGTGATCAAGCAAAAGTTTATTGCTGCTGTGCTAAAGTACACTGTAGAGGCCCTGAAAGCAACAGGAGCTTAACATTACCCCGTGAGATACTGCCGAACAATTACTTGATGTCTCCGCTAAAATAGCAGAGAGCAGGCTTGCAGGCAAACGCAGCTGCCTGGACCCTAAGCTCTGGAATTCCCTCCTTAGACGCCAGCATAGACCTGTTGGGCCTGTTTCTGTGCTGTAGATTCTATGTAATAATTCAACTGTATTCTGAAACTCTTGTTACAAAAGAATAATGGCTACACCTCCAGATTTATTTTGGTTTGGATAATTGCGTAACTTAGATGTGTTTTCAGGACGTGACTCATACGATCCAGTAGGTTTAAGAATGTCAACCTTGAAGCAGGTTCCTCATTTCAAAAAAATAATGTTCACAGTTGAAACAGTCCTTCGAGCTGAAATAAGTTTTAACTGGTGAGAAGTGAAAAGGGGTCAATAGTTAATGAGGATAATAAAAGGGGTTTGGCTATCTCAGACTCAGTAGGAATCTCCCCTGCCACTGAGCAGATACTGAGAGTGTCAGGCTTGTGAGAGGTGAGCTAATGCCATCAAAGTCAAGGAGATTGAAATTCAGATATTCCCATGGCCAAGGGTACAGTAGTGCAGTATCAAAGTCACAAATGACTTCCCATGTGACTGAGACCATGGTAAACTATCCCTCCTCATCCTTTTCGACCAGTCTGCAGCCTTTGACACGGTTGACCACACCATCCTCCTCCAATGCCTCTCCTCCATCGTCCAGCTGGGTGGGACTGCCCTCGCCTGGTTTCATTCCTATCAAGTCATTACCAGAGAATCACCTGCATTGGCTTCTCTTCCCGCTCCCACACCATTAGCTGTGGAGTCCCCCAAGGATCTATCCTTGCCCCACTCTTATTTCTTATTTACATGCTGCCCCTCGGCGACATCATCCGAAAATACGTAGTCAGGTTCCTCATAAATACTGACGACACCCAGCTCTACCTCACCACCACCTCCCTCGACCCCTACACTGCCTTTGATTTGACACATTGCTTATCTGACATCAAGTACTGGATGAGCAGAAGTTTCCTCCAAATAAATATTGGGAAGACCGAAGTCATTGTCTTTGGTCCCCGCTGCAAACTCCATTCCCTAACCACCAACTCCATCCCGCTCCCTGGCCACTCTGAGGCTGAACCAGACCATTCGCAACCTTGGTATCCAATTAGATCTTGAGATGAGCTTCTGACCCCATATCCGCTCCATCACCAAGACCGCCTACTTCCACCTCCCTAACATCACCCATCTCCACTTCTGCCTTAGCCCATCTGCTGAAATCCTCAGTCATGCCTTTGTTACCTCTAGACTTGACTATTCCAATGCTCTCCTGACCGGCCTCCCATCTTCCACCCTCATAAGCTTGAGCTCATCCAAAATTCTGTTGCCCGTATCCTAACTTTCACCAAGTCCCGTTCACCCATCACCCCTCGCTGACCTACATTGACTCCCGGTCCAGCAACATCTCGATTCTCATCCTTGTGTGCAAATCTCTCCATGGCCTCGCCCCTCCCGATCTCTGTAACCTCCTCCAGCCCTACAACCCTCTGAGATCTCTGCACTCCTCCAATTCTGGCCTCAGGCATCCCCAATTTTAATTGCTCCACTGTTGGCGGCTGTGCTTTCAGCTGTTTAGGCCCTAAGCTCTGGAATTCCCTCCCTAAACCTCTCCACCTCTCTCCTCCTTTAAGATGCTCCTTAAAACCTACCTCTTTGACCAAGCTTTTGGTCATCTGTCCTAATATCGCCTTATGTGGCTCGGTGTCAAATTTTGTTTGCTGTTTGCTCCTATGAGGCGCCTTGGGACGTTTTACTACATTAAAGGTGCTATATAAATTAAAGTTGTTGTTATATTACTGGACTAGTGACCCAGAGGATGTGAGTTCAAATCTCCCACTGTGGTAGTGTGAGAATTTGTTAATCACAAAGAATTTTTTAAAAACATTTTAAATCTTGAAATAGTAAGCTGGTACCAGTAAAAGTGACCATGAAGCTGTCGGATTGTCATTAAAAACTCAACTGGTTCACTAATATCCTTTCAGGGAAGGAAACCTGCTGTCCTTACCCAGTCTGGCCTATATGTGACTCCAGTCCCACACCAAGGGACTGTTAACTGCCCTCTGAAGTGGCCTAGCAAGCCACTGAGTTAGGGCCACTCGGGATGGGCAATAAATGCCGGCCTTGCCGGTGATGCCCACAATTTTTAAAAATCCACAGCTGACAATTTTTTTTGGATGAACTCCCTTTTTATATCCATGCATGAAGTTCGTAATAGTGAGGCTGAATCTGTGATTGGACCAGCCCAACGCACTGTACAATTTGGTGTAAAGGCCAATTCCATGTCTGATGTTGCATTGTGCTCGGGCACAGTGCATATCACACGTGGAGTAGGGCTGCTTGGGGAAATGTGCCTTTTAACAGCTGCTGGCCCCAGGAACCCGCACTCCCAGCGCATCATGTGCTAAATGTTGGAAGTGACACCAAAATACTTGGGTGAGCCGCCCTCCCGTTATCAGGGGAGATGTGCCTCTAGCCCAGTCCCAGCACCACTGCGTTTGGGCCACCTTGTCGGCCTCCGTGTGTTTGTGCTGTCAATAAAACTCTGTTTCCATTAGGATTCCACCTAGCACGATCCCATACGTAGTATTGGGCTCCACGCTATCGGAAGGATATTGAGGTTTTAGTGAGCGCACAGTGCGGATTCTCTAGGATGCTGTCAGGTATGAGGAAATATAAATACGAAGAAAGACTTGGAAAAATAGTTTTTTTTTCCATTCAAACAATGCATTTAATGGGACGATAATATAGTGAATGGGACAGGGTAGGTAGAGGCAGACTGTTTCCAGAAGTCGAGGGATCGAGAACGAGGGGCCATCAATACAAGATTAAATGTAAGAGATTTAGAACAGAGGGCAGGAGAAACTTCTTCAGAGTTGTGAGGCTGTGGGATTCACTTCGAGACTTAGTTTCTGCCTCAACCACTATGTCAACATTCAAGATTAGGTTGGATAAGGGGCTGAAGGGACATGGGAACAGGGAGGGTAAATGTGATTTGGATTATTTGCTCCCATGGAGGGTAAACACCGACACGGACTTGTTGGGCCGAATGGCTGGTTTCTGAGCTGTATTTCTGTATTATCTGCAATAAAACCTTCAGCCAAAAAGGATCAAACACCATTGAAAGTGAGGTGTCAAATCTGCTGACATTGTTTGGAATGAGTTGCATGAGGTGGAAGTCGGTGAAGTGAAGGCAGAATGTAACCTCATTAAAAAAAAACGTGCATTTATATAGCGCCTTTCACGACCACCAGCTGTCCCAAAGCACTTTACACCCAATGAAGTACTTATTAAAGTGTAGTCACTGTTGTAATGTAGGAAACGCAGCAGCCAATTTGCGCACAGCAAGATCCCACAAACAGTAATGTGATAATGACCAGATAATCTGTTTTAAGTGATGTTGGTTGAGGGATTGTTATTGTTAAGAGGTGTATTGTTAGACTAGAGAGCATGTCGACTGAGTTTCATACTTGGGCCATTGTTTCTTATTGATATAAAATCACCTGGATTCTGAAACAAACTGTAAATTTCTGGATGGTTCTAAAATAGAGGACAGGATGCAGCTCAGTGTTTGCAGAAGGATTTGGATAATTCATTCAATAGATAGACCAATGGCAAATGAAACTATACTGACAAATGTTAAGGATTGTACATTACAGCCAAAGAAAACAGACAGAAACAAATTAACGCCAGGCGACTCAGGTAGGCGGTGGGGACTGCTAGGTAGCTTCTCACTGCCAACATCTACGCGATGCGACGAGGAAATTAAAACGCGTGGACATATGGCCAGAACAGTGGAATGCAAGTCTACTGAAATTGTGTTGAGGCAGTGGAGTGCGTTAGTCAGGCTGCACTTGGGGTTATACCGTGCTACAGAAGAAATGTGCAAGACCATGATAAAGCGCAAAGAGCAACTGTAATGGGCCCAAGTGTAACGGTGATGAAATGTAGATAGGAGATGATTAAAGGACATCTCACTGAAGGATATAAAATATTAAATAGGTCAAGAAAGGTAAAGCCTGCATTCATTACTTTAGGGGAAGGCAGGAAGGATAATGGGACCAGAGTATAAAATAGAGGAAAATAAATTTAAATCAGACACCAGATGGAACTTCTTCACGCAGGGGCTGATAGATTTCTGGAATAATCTGTCAGGCAATTAGCAGAGCCTACAATTACAGCAGGCTATATAAGTGCATTCAAAATGCAGTTGGATGCTGGGCTGGAAGAGGTGAGATCCAAGAGGGAAAGGCTTCAATGGGCCCGATACAAATTTCTGCTCTTTGACTTCTCTTTTTTTTAATATATTTTAAGATTGCATTTTTTTAAATTGAAAGAAGTACAAGTAAATCGCTATTTCACCTGGAAGGAGTGTTTGGGGCCCTGGACGGTGGGAAGGGAGGTGAGAGGGCAGGTGTTGCACGGGAAGGTGCGGTGGGGAGGAGAGGGGGCATTGGGGGCGATGGAAGAGTGGACCAGGGTGTCGTGGAGGGAACAGTCCCTGTGGAATGCTGGGAGGGGAGGGGAAGATGTGTTTGGGGGTGGTGGAAATGACGGAGGATGATACATTGGACGTGGAGGCTGGTGGAGTGGAAGGTTACTTGTACTACTTTTAATTTAGTATACTGTATTCGCTGCTCACAGTGCGGTCTCCTCCACACCGGGGAGACCAAACGCAGATTGGGTGATCGCTTTGCTGAGCGCCTCCACTCAGTCCACAAGCGTGACCCTGACCAGCCGGTCGCTTGCCGTTTTAATTCCCCATCCCTCTCCCACTCTGACCCCTCTGTCCTCGGCCTCTTACACTGTTCCAATGAAGCTCGAGGAACAGCACCTCATCTTTCGATTAGGCATTTTACAACCTTCCGGACTTAACATTGATTTCAATAACTTCAGATCATAACCACTGCTCCCATTTTTTTTCAGACAGCAGGTGCTGCTGATGTTGCTATTTACAGCTCCTCTAGACCCATCTTTTGTTTCTTAACTTGTCCCATTCCCACCCTCCTTGCCTTGCACCATCATCCCTTTTTGTCATTTAATCACTCCTGCCCTCCATCCTATCTCAGACCTTCCCTTTTGTTCTTTATACTCCAAAATGGCCATTTGGAGTTTCAAGTTGTGCAGCTGACTTAAAGGTTGTATGAACCTCCATCTGGTTAATAATCCATCACCATTCCATGTGGTGTTCTTCCGGACGGTCTCTGGTCTGTCTCGTTTCTTCACTTTAGAATGGCTGCTCTTGTACCCTTCTTGCTGACAAAAACAAGGTTTTCAATAACTTTCTTCGCTCCCTTTCCCGTGGTCAGACTGATGCTACAGAAACAACACCTCGTGTTTACGACTATTCCCCACAGTCTCTCAAAGCCTCCTTATCCGTAGCCTTCCAGACAGTCTGAGTAACGCATTTCCAATCTGGCCAACCTTCCCAGCATGCCACCCTGAACAGTCAGTTTAACAGTTCCTTTATTGAATTTATACTTTTAACCAAACTCTGGGATTCCAGGGATGGCAGGACTGACGTATGAGGAGAGATTGGGTCGACTAGGCCTATATTCGCTCGAGTTTTGAAGAATGAGCAGTGATCTCATCGAAACATATAAAATTCTAACAGGACTAGACAGACTAGATGCAGGGAGGATGTTCCCGATGGCTGGAGAGTCCAAAACCAGGGGTCACAGTCTCAGGATACGGGGTATGCCATTTAGAACCGAGATGAGGAGAAATTTCTTCAATCAGAGGGTGGTGAACCTATGGATTTCTCTACCACAGAAGGCAGTGGACGCCAAGTCTTTCGATGTATTCAAGAAGGAGATAGATATATTTCTTAATGCTAAAGGGATATGGGGATAAAGCGGGAACAGGGTACTGAGTTAGACGATCAGCCATGATCATTTTGAATGGCGGAGCAGGCCCGACAGGCCGAATGGCCTACTCTTGCTCCTATTTTCGATGAGATCACCTCTCATTCTTCTAAACTCTAGTGAATATAGGCCTAGTCGACCCAATCTCTCCTCATATGTCAGTCCTGCCATCCCAATGGAGCAATGGACATCGAATGGGTCTTGCCCCCATGGTCGCGCAGGTGTATCCCAGAGATTGAAACAAGTGCCTGCAGTCAGAGACCCTGAGATGCGAACTCAGGTTTTCTCAATTGCTTCAATTCTGATATGGGTGAACAGTACAAATTTGTTAGACCTTGTTAGGACTGGTGTGCCTAATTAACCCATAATTATCACCTGTGCAATGATCCCTGTGTTGAAAATTGCTACATCTGGTGATGCTCTGTCACAGCCAGATATAAAATTACTGCCAACTCCCGGAACTCACATAATTAATGTGATAAAAGTACATTGACCTCTCTGCTGAGAAACGGCATTTATTGAACATGTATAACATGATGTCAGAGGAGTTTAAAAAGCTGGGTCACTTGTTGCCAATATAAAGGTCAAAGGTCGCCTTCTTCAAACATTTCCTCATCTTCCGTATAACACATCATCCTGTAGATCATGCATCAGGTCTTGGGCTGGGGAGCTGCCCTAATGTTTTGGTTTTGAATTGAATTACAGAAAGGTTGAATTACAGAATGCCCATCTCTCAGATGAGGCGTTAAACTGACAGATGTAAAAAGGCCCCATGCAGCTCTACAAAGAAGAGCAGGGGGTATTCTCCCCGGTGTCCTGGCCAATATTTATCCCTCTACCGAAATCACTAAAACAGATTATGTGCTTATTTATCTCATTGCTGTTTGCATGATCTTGCTGTGCCTAAATTGGCTGCCATGTTTCCCACAGCGCAGCACTCCCTCAGTACTGTGCTGAGAGTGTTAGCCTGGATTTTGTGCTCCAGTCTCTGGAGTGGGCCTTGAACCCATGACCTTCTGACTCAGAAGGTGAGAGTGCTGCCCACTGAGCCACGGCTGACGCCTTGTGTTGCGTTGACTTCCTCATAAATGTGCTGAGAATAATCTATGCTATCCACTCAGCTAAAAGTTCCAACTTAAACTAAATTTACATGGGAGCTAGCATAATGCATGAACACCAGAGTCAAGTGTAGATTGTCAAGCTCCTATTAATATTTATAAATGACTCAACTATTGCTTATTGTAGCATTATTGCAATGATTCATGTTATGAAAGTACTCCAATGAGAGACACAACAAGACGTCTTTCTCTGACAGCTTCATTACTGGAACCACAGACCCCTCACAGCTCGAGTAAATACTGTCGTATATATTAATCGCAGGGACTAACACTGTGCTCTCGTACAATTCTCTGCACTTATCTGAAGAATTAGACAAGGGCATATGTGGGGCTCCTGAAAGAACTGACACAGCGCGAGATTTACACAAATGAATAATTCACACCTCCGCACTGATATGGTTACTGTTCTCACGTAGAAGTGAGATAGTTTGCCTGTGCTGGATTAGCCTAATGCAACAGCTGGAGCAACATCGCCGCAATATTAATGAATGTGCAAAAAATCTCGATGACAAAATGTTGACAGCCTGGAGATCAAATGACCAAACTAAAAATAAAATATCCTGCAAGTTATTTCACTGCGTGCGTATGACAGCAATGTTTGTGTAATTTGGATATGATTCCGTACAATGCAATATTTTATTTGTAGTTCCTCGATAGATAAAGGTAGGAGATTGCAAATGGAGCAATCTCTTTTTGTATTTTCTCCTGTCTGATTTAGTATCAATCAGATGCAATGAACGATTCTTGTACTCTGCTCAGAAGCAGCTCCAGTAAAAAAGAAAAGACTTGTATTTATATAGCGCCTTTCAGAATGTCCCAAAGTGCTTTATAGCCAATGAAATTGTTTTTGAAGTGCAGTCACTGTTGTAATGTAGGAAACGCAGCAGCCAATTTGCACACAGCAAGATCCCACAAACAGCAATGAGATTAATGAACAGTTAGTCTGTTTTTTTAGTATTGTTGGTTGAGGGATAAATCTTGACCAGGCCAGTAGTGTGGTGGTTATGTTACTGGACTAGTAATTAGACGCCTGGACTAATAATCCAGCAAATGTAACTTCAAATCCCACCATGGAAGTTTGAGAATTTGAGTTCTGTTTTAAAAAGTTGGTAACAGTAAAAGTGACCATGAAGCTTAAGTTAAGGATGTCAGTTGAGGAGATATTTTGGGACAGGGGAGAAAAAGCTTGGTCAAAGAGGTGGGTTTGAAGGAGTGTCTTAGAGAGGCGGAGAGGTTTAGGGAGGGAATTCTAAAGCTTGCGGCCTGGACCGGATAAGGCACGGCCGCCAATGGTGGAGCGATAAAACTCTGATGCACATAACGCCAGAAATTGAGGAGCGCAGAATCTAGCGCTGCTAAGGGAAAGAGGCGTGGGGACACATGGAACAGCAAGTCTGCTGAGGTTCAAGGGTGAGGCAGGTCACAGATTGTCCCCAGGCCATGTCACAAGCACCATCGTCTAAAAGGAGGACAAGGAAACGTGTCAAAGAGGTCACAGAGCAACTGATACGTACAAAATATGCGGAGAATAAAAGGACCGTTTTCTGGGCTTCAGCGCCAGCACTCAGTTGTGAAGTCTTCCTGTTATATCCTCAAAGCTTCTGTTTCATTTGATTCACCACCAACCTCAGAGTTTTCTGTGTTGTACCGAGTGTAAATGTGAAGCTAAGGGATGTTTGGAGTTTGACCAGCAGCTTGCAAAAGCTTCCCATTAAAACATAACCAGAAAGGTCATGGGCCTCGAATAATACAATATATAGCCTGAAAACACAATCGTAATTTCCACATAAACCTCATTTAAATAATTCATATCACATGCTCACCAACACAAACTCCGAATTTGAAAATGTTTCGCTTTATATATTATGTGGACTGGCAGACCAGCATGAATTATTAATTATTTAACAAAGCTGCTAAATTAATTTTTTTGTGTGTATGTGTCTGACACACACACACACACACACACACACACACACACGACATATCCTAATTGGCGGTCCCTGGAAATGAGGAAAAGGGGCCTCCCCACATTGCACCCTCCATAAACATGAGCTCATCCAAAACTCTGCTGCCTGTATCCTAACTCGCGCCGTTCACCCATCACCCTTCCGCTTGCTGACCTACATTGGCTCCCAGTCAAGCAACGCCTCGGTATTAAAATTCTCATCCTTGTTTTCAAATCCCTCCATGGCCTCGCCCCTCCCTATCCCTGTAACCTCCTCCAGCCCTACAACCCTCCGAGATCTCTGCGCTCCTCCAATTCTGGCCTCTTGTGCATCCCCGATTTCCTTCACCCCACCATTGGCGGCCGTGCCTTCAGCTGCCTGGGCCCTGAGCTCTAGAAATCCCTCCCGATACCTCTCTGCCTCTCCACATCTATCCCCTTTAAGATGTTCCTTAAAACCTACCTCTTTGACCAGGCATTTGGTCACCTATCCCAATATCTCCCTACATGGATCGGTGTCAAATTTTGTTTAACATTCATGTGAAGCACCTTGGGACGTTTTACTATGTTAAAGGCGCTATATAAATGCAAGTTATTGTTGTAATATGACCTTTCTTGTGTGTGTGTGTGTGTGTGTGTGGTACCTCTTTCAACATGCTAACTATCTCACTGGGCAATTGGAGTTTTGGTTCTAATTATTTCTCTGGTTTGGCAAAATCCGAGGTGCACAATAAGACTGTTGCCAAGTTGCATTGATACAGAGCATCGAACAATAACACCCTATTCTCGTGGCAGGGGTTACCATATTAATGTCTTTTGGATGAGACGTTAAACCAAGGCCCCATCTGCGCTCTGTTGGACGTAAAAGATCTCATGGTCACTATTTCGAAGAAGAGCAGGGGAGTTCTCCCCGGTGCCCTGGGCCAATATTTATCCCTCAACCAACATCACTAAAATAGATTTTCTGGTCATTATCGCTTTGCTGTTTGTGGGATCTTGCTGTGTGCGAATTGGCTGCCGTGTTTCCCTACATTACAACAGTGACTACACTTCAAAAGTACTTCATTGGCTGTGAAGCACTTTGGGATGTCCTGAGATTATGAAAGGCCTTTCCTTTCCTTTAACATTTATGACCAGAACAGATTCAAGGCTCAAAATAAGTTTAAATTCCAATCTATTCTATGAGCACATTAATTGACAGTGAGCTCAATGGAAGTCCTATAAAGGAAGAGCCAATCTTCCCGCATGGACAGTGCTAATCACATTTGATCAGTGGTGAGCAAGAATATTCAATTTTCAGGTTGGATTTCCATCAGTATCGACCCTCACTTCCTGCTACATCCTCAGTGAGATCAACCTATGAATTAAACCTTTAATTTTCTGGGAAGAGTTGCTGATGGGTTTACGTAGCACGTCACACCAACGAAGACCTAAGAGCCTTGTAATGTGCGGAAAAGTAGCTCCAACCTCGACATGTAGGGGATAGTGAACTGAAAGTTAAGGATCCTAACAACAAAGAACAGGCTAAATGAAAGCCGGGCGAGGAGTGAAAGATTCAATGAGACAGTCAGCAGACACCCTCGGTTATAGACTAGCACAAGAGGACAACATTCAGCCCTTCATACCTGCACTTAATTTAAACCTCCCTCCGGTGCTGATTTTACTCCTGCTCGTTTTCTTCTTTTCTCCACAAATACTTTTATATTCTTCACCAGTTCATTATCCAGGACCTTTGTGAACGCTGTGATCGATTTAGCTTCGATCACCGTTTCATAACCAGAGGCTAAGACAGTGTATCACCGACACTATTTAAAAAAAAAAGAGGCAGTTTCCATTGCAGGCGATCAATAGTCAAGTCTATTATTGCCAGCAAACAACCTTGCATTTGTATAGCACCTCATCGCGCCCTCGGGACATCCCATAAACACTTTGCGGGTGAAATTGGTCTTTGGTGAAAGTGCGGAGTGGACAGTAACAAATCGGCAGCCAATTGTACTCTGCGCCCGATTCCCTTTTGCATCGGGCTGCTGATTTTGCTATCGCCCATTTCGCGCTTTCACCAAAGACAAATTTCACCCCCCTCCACATCCAGTGAATTTTTTGAAGCCCAGTCACTGAGGTCACTCGGACAACAACTCACTAGTTAATGGACTAGAAATTCAGCTCTGTGGCGCCCATTGTTTTGGCGCTACACGGCCCCCTGAAATTCCAAAATGGTATCCGGGATGTGCGCGCACGCTTCTAGCGTGACACGCGCCGGACGCCATCTTGGTAAAGGGGTTTGCGCGTGCACAGATAACGAACGTCGGCAGCATGTAAAGTAAGGAGAATATGCATTAGATCAGTGTGCAACGCTGATTTAAAGGCACAGACACCATTTTGGCACTTAACGCTGCAGCCAATGCATTTAACATGCCCTCGACGGCCTGGAGAACCCCCCCCACCAGCGCAATTTAAAGAGACCATGCAGGATTTACAATTTAGTTGCTGGATTATTGCTTCTGGCTGCTGATGCATTTGTACCTGTTTTTGGAGGTCTCCTATACTTGAATACGAGGACTAAAGGACGTAGCCTAACATTTAGAGCCAAGATTTCCAGGAGTGAAGTTAGGAAACGCTTCTACGCGGTAAGGGTGGGAGAAGCTTGGAACGTTCTTCCGCAAACGGCAGTTGATGCTAGCTCAATTGTTAATTTTAAGTCTTAGATTGATAGATTTTTGTTAACCAAAGGTATCAAGGGATACGGGCTAAGGCGGGTATATGGAGTTAGGTCACCAATCAGCCATGGTCTTACTGAATGGCGGAACAGGCTCGAGGGTCTAAATGCCACTGCCACTTGCTGCCTCCTGTTATGCACCACCTTCTCCTGCAAGAAAGCGGGACGTGTGTCGGTGAGCGTCCTGCAGGGTGATGTGCCTGTCATGGTTGAATAGCTGCCAGTGTGTGTGACCTGTGAGTTGTGGGTGTGCGGCTTGGAACAGTGATAATGTGTGAGGCTGAGAGGAAGCATCTGATTGAAAGAGTTGAGCACTGATCGAAAGAGTTTGTTGATATGTGGGTGATGGTGGGTGTAGAGCATGGAGCAGTGGATGAGGCTAGTGGTGCAGTTGGTAGGAGACGCCACTTGACAGTTGACCTCACTCACCTTGACCACTCATATCGAAGCACTGAACTTCTTCCTGCACTGATCCATGTTCGTGGTGCTGTCTCCTACTGCCTCTTGAGCATGTGTCTCGAGGGCCTCTTGCCCTCCTGCGGATATAGGATGTCCCTCCTGCTGTCCACCTCTTGCACCAAGGCCTCTAGTGCATCATCAGAGAACCTTGGTGCACACTCTCTCGCAGGCCTGGTACCAACTCAGATCGGCAGTTTGGTGAGGTCTGGTGTGCAGATTGGAGGTCGTGGGATTTATTAGTGCGCAACCTTTATTCAATGTTTTAACATAACTCAACAGTTTTATGTGTGCGACGTCTGACCTCCATTCAGACTCCGTGCAGACCCAAATCTTATTTTTTGCAAATAAGAGCCTGCCTTTAAGAGGTGCGAGCCATTCACCTGAGATTTGGGCCCCCTCTGCTGGTGAGAAGTGGAGCGAACGGAGAAAATGGAGAGACGAACGCAGCTCGGGCTCCACGCTGCGCGTGAATCAGGTAAATGAAGTTGCAGCACCAATCTAACGTGCTGGCTGCATCGGTACCACCGGGCGTGGGCTAATCATGCACCACGATGCCCGTGCCCTGTTTTGGGGGTTCACCAATTTAACCCCCAGTATGTTTTTTTTTTGTTGGTGTTGGTTGAGGGGGAATGTTGGCCAGGACACCAGGGGCACTGCCTACTCAACTGTGGCTCAGTTGGTAGCACTCTCTCTCCTCTGAGTTAAAAGGTTGTTGGTTCAAGTCCCACTCCAGAGACATGGGGACAAAAATCGAGGTTGGTACTTCCAGTGCAGTACTGAGGGAGTGCTGCACTGTTGGTAGGTGCAGTCTTTTGGATGAGACGTTAAACCAAGGCCTTGTCTGCCCTCTCGGGTGGATGTAACCGATCTCACGGCATTATTTCGAAGAAGAGCAGGGGAGAGTTCTCCACAGTGTCCAGGCCAATATTTATCCCTCAACCAACATCGCTAAAAATCAGATTATCTGGTCATTATCACATTGCTGTTTGTGGAAGTTTGCTGTGCGCAAATTGGCTGCTGTGTTTCCTACATTACAGAAGTGACTACGAAAGTACATTGGTTTTAAAGCGCTTGAGACATCTTGAGGTTGTGAAAGGTGCTATATAAATGCAAGTTCCTTCTTCCTTTACTCCTTTTTGAATAGTGCTTTGGAATCTTTTACACGCACCTCAACAGGCAGATGGGGCCTCGGTTTAACGTCTCATCCAAAGTACAGCACTCCCTCAGTACTGCACGCTCCTGTCCGCCCCATAACTTCTCCGGGATCTGCCTGCGTTTATGTGCGTAAACAGAATTTCCACCACTGAGCGGTAGCAACTCAGAGGAAATTCCAAGCCTATGTGGTCTAGTCCTAGAGTGGGGCTTAAACTCACAACTTTCCGACTCAGGGTCGTAGCCACTGAGCCGAGCGAACGGCTAAAGCAATTTCGACAGAAAAGTACGTGCAGTATCTCGTGTCACAAAGAAATGGTTAATGCACAGTACTTGAAAAGGTGGTATTTGCATCTGAATCCAGTGACCTAGATCGTGGTCCAAGATTTTATGTTATTATTTGATAAGATTGATTGACGCAGTAATCCAAAACTGTAATCAGCATATATAGCAGCATTGCAAATTATGTTTTTCCCCAAGCTTTGTGCAGGAAGGAAGGAATTACACACAAGAAAATATTGCAGGCAATTTTCTGAAGTATATTTTGATCTGGACAAAGAAATGGAATCTACCTTCATTTAAAACAATTTTTCCGTTTGGAAGTAATATCAGTTGCGAAGTCAGCATACTGTCATGACTGGAGTTCAGTTTGGAACAATCAAAGTGGGCATATGTACACAAATCTTTGAAGGTGGCAGGACAAGTTGTGAAGGCTGTTAAAAACACATATGGGATCCTGGGCTTTATTAATAGAGGCATAAAGTACTAAAGCAGGGGAGTTATGCAAAACCTTTATAAATCATTGGTTAGGCCTCAGCTGGAGTAATGTGTCCAATTCTGGGCACCGCACTTTAGGAAGGATGTCAAGGCCTTAGAGAGGGTGCAGAGGAGATTTACTAGAATGTTACCAGGGATGAGGGGCTTCAGTTATGTGGAGAGACTGGAGAAACTGGGATTGTTCTTCTCAGAACAGAGAAGATTAAGGGGAGATTTAGTAGCAGTGTTCAAAATCATGAAGGGTTTTGATAGAGTAAATAAGGAGAAACTGTTTCCAGTGGCAGAAGGGTCGGTAACTAGAGGACACATCCCCATCCTCAATGATGGTGGAGTCCAGCACGTGAGTGCAAAAGACAAGGCTGAAGCGTTTGCAACCATCTTCAGCCAGAAGTGCCGAGTAGATGATCCATCTCAGCCTCCTCCCGATATCCCCACCATCACAGAAGCCAGTCTTCAGCCAATTCGATTCACTCCACGTGATATCAAGAAACGGCTGAGTGCACTGGATACAGCAAAGGCTATGGGCCCCAACAACACCCCGGCTGTAGTGCTGAAGACTTGTGCTCCAGAACTAGCCGCGCCTCTAGCCAAATTGTTCCAGTACAGCTACAACTCTGGCATCTACCCGACAATGTGGAAAATTGCCCAGGTATGTCCTGTCCACAAAAAGCAGGACAAATCCAATCTGACCAATTACCACCCCATCAGTCTACTCTCAATCATCAGCAAAGTGATGGAAGGTGTCATCGACAGTGCTATCAAGCGGCACTTACTCACCAATAACCTGCTCACCGATGCTCAGTTTGGGTTCCGCCAGGACCACTCGGCTCCAGACCTCATTACAGCCTTGGTCCAAACATGGACAAAAGAGCTGAATTCCAGAGGTGAGGTGAGAGTGACTGCCCTTTTGACAGAATGTGGCACCAAGGAGCCCGAGTAAAATTGAAGTCAATGGGAATCAGGGGAAAACTCTCCAGTGGCTGGAGTCATACCTAGCACAAAGGAAGATGGTCGTGGTTGTTGGAGGCCAATCATCTCAGCCCCAGGGCATTGCTGCAGGAGTTCCTCAGGGCAGTGTCCTAGGCCCAACCATCTTCAGCTGCTTCATCAATGACCTTCCCTCCATCATAAGGTCAGAAATGGGGATGTTCGCTGATGATTGCACAGTGTTCAGTTCCATTCGCAACCCCTCAAATAATGAAGCAGTCCGAGCCCGCATGCAGCAAGACCTGGACAACATCCAGTCTTGGGCTTATAAGTGGGCAAGTAACATTCGTGCCAGATAAGTGCAGGCAATGACCATCTCCAACAAGAGAGAGTCTAACCACCTCCCCTTGGCATTCAACGGCATTACCATCACCGAATCCCCCACCATCAACATCCTGGGGGTCACCATTGACCAGAAACTTAACTGGACCAGCCATATAAATACTGTGGCTACAAGAGCAGGTCAGAGGCTGGGTATTCTGTGGCGAGTGACTCACCTCCTGACTCCCCAAAGCCTTTCCACCATCTACAAGGCACAAGTCAGGAGTGTGATGGAATACTCTCCACTTGCCGAATGTGTGCAGCTCCAACAACACTCAAGAAGCTCGACACCATTCAGGACAAAGCAGCCCGCTTGATTGGCACCCCATCCACCACCCTAAACATTCACTCCCTTCATCACCGCCGCACTGTGGCTGCAGTGTGCACCATCCACAGGATGCACTGCAGCAACTCGCCAAGGCTTCTTCGACAGCACCTCCCAAACCCGCAACCTCTACCACCTAGAAGGACAAGAACAGCAGGCACATGGGAACAACACCACCTGCACGTTCCCCTCCAAGACACACATCATCCCGACTTGGAAATATATCGGCCGTTCCTTCATCGTCGCTGGGTCAAAATCCTGGAACTCCCTTCCTAACAGCACTGTGGGAGAACCTTCACCACACGGACTGCAGCGGTTCAAGAAGGCGGCTCACCACCACCTTCTCCAGGGCAATTAGGGATGGGCCATCAATGCCGGCCTCGCCAGCGACGCCCACGTCCCATGAACGAATAATAAAAAAAAACACAGATTTAAGGTAATAGACCCACTCCCCCCTGCTCTTTCCCCATTTATCCAATTCCCTTTTGAAAGTTATTACTGAATCTACTTCCACCGCCCTTTCAGATCATAATAACTCGCTGCATGAAATAATTTCTCCTCATCTGCCCCTCTGGTTCTTTTGCCAGTTACCTTAAATCTGTGTCCTCTGGTTACCGACCTTCCCAACACTGGAAACAGTTTCTCCTTATTTACTCTATCAAAACCCCTCATAATTTGTGCTGTGCTGTGAATATCCACAGCTCTGTGGTTCCATTTGGAAAAGAAAATCGGAGACATGGTGTAAAAATGGGCTTCGAATTCACTGAGCCCCCTTCGCACTACTAGCAAAGGTCAGATTCAGCCCTTACATCTCCAAGTCTTTGAAGACTATGCCTTGTGCCTTAAAGTACTATTAACGCTGGCACATGCTTCCAGTCTAACTATACGAGGGAATTAAACAAATACAAAAAGACACTCAATTAAAGGAATTTTGTATTTCCTGCTCTGTCACGTCAGCGGCCATTAAGAATCAACCACGTAACACCGATTACTCATCTCACAGGCAATTATTTAAGATGGGAATTTGAATCCAGGTCCCTTGGAGGTCCAGCATTGTATCTTTGTGTTGCCCCTCGCAGTATCTCACATACAAAATCACAGAAAACAGTTTATCCCAATGTCCTATGATGGAAAATAAATTTGGTGCTCAAAGAATTAAAAGTCACCACCATAGGTGAGAGGCATTAGATTCTGGAGAAGTCAGTACCTGTTTAATTCAGTCTAATGCTATTCCTAAATTCAACTAAAGTGAAATAGCTAATGAAAACATGCATTATCCCACATATTAAATGCGACATTAATTGTCTTTAAATTTCTATAATCCTTTGTATAAAAGCTATAATCGAACATCTCTAAATTCTAGGCACTAGACATCCATGAAATTGAATTCACACTGGGTTTATTCAAAACCAATCATTTACTGCTCGCAGTAACTACCAGGAGCCTATGATTAATTTTTTTAATTCGATTATTAATCCTGGAGTATAACTGTTCAGTAATGAACCAGGTGGTGTACAAGCATTGGATGCGTTACCATGTTTCTCATTGTTTTAACAGAGGATGAATCTACGTACCTGAACCATATACCCCCGTGACAAAGACTAGGACCAGGAGTAGGCTATTCAGCCCCTCGAGCCTGCTCCGCCATCCAATTAGATCATGGTTGATCTGTATCTTAACTCCATCTACCTTCCTTGGTTTTGTAACCCTCAATACCTTTGCCTAACAAGAATCTATAAATCTCAGTTTTGACATTTTCAATTGACCCCCAGCCTCAACAGCTTTATGGGGGAGAGAGTTCCAGATTTCCACTCCCCTTTGTGTGAAGAAGTGCTTCCTGACATCACCCCTGAACGGCCTGGCTCTAATTTTAAGGTTATGCCCCCTTGTTCTGGACTCTCCCCACCAGAGGAAATAGTTTCTTTCTATCTATCCTATCAAATTTTTTAATCATCTTAAACACTTCAATTACATCACCCCTTAATTTTCTATACTCAAGGGAATATAAGCCTAGTTTATGCAACCTGTCCTCATAATTTAACCCTCTAAGCCCCTGAAGTGCGGTGCCCAGAACTGAACACATTACTCCAGATTGGGTCTGACCAGAGTTCTATGCAACTGTAGCATAGCCTTTGTATTCCAGCCTCCTTGAGATGGAGGCTAATATTCTATTAGCCTTTTAAAATTATTTTTTGTACCTGTCCTCTAGCTTTTTGTGATTTCTGTACTTGGACCCCACTCTGCTCCTTCACGGTTCCTAGCTTCTTGCCATTTAGAAAATACTCTGATCTATCTTTCTTAGGTCCAAAGTGAATGACCTCACACTTCCCCACGTTGAACTCTATTGAGAGGCACATCCCTACAGTCCATTCACACTCCATTGCACTCCCATACTCCATTCATTAATAAACTCCCTAGTGCTCATTTCAACTCCCTCAAACCTGAAGTAAATGGGATGGTAATGGCCTAAAAATGGAATCAGGTCCCTTACTTTCCCATTTAGGCTATCACTGCCATAATAAAGTGTGAACAGAGAAAGAAACCCATTTATTTAATGCTGTTTTCTGACTTTGAACTAACCTGGAGATGTAGTTGAGTTGTCGGGGAGAGGAAGCAAACAGCTGCTAATCTAGAGAAACTTCCGACAACAATCATTAGCCTTTAATTAGCCATCCCCCCATGGCCTCACCCCTCCCTGACTCTGTAACCTCCTCCAGCCCTACAACCCTCCGAGATCTCTGCGCTCCACCAACTCTGGCCTCCTGCGCATCTCTGATTTCCTTCGCCCCACCATTGGCGGCCGTGCCTTCAGCTGCCTAGGCCCTAAGCTCTGGAATTCCCTCGTCACCCCTCTACCTCTCTCTGCTCCTTAAAACTTAACTCTTTGTCACCTGTCCTAATATTTCTTTACATGGCTCGGTATCAATTTTTTTCTGATAACGCACCTGTGAATCGCCTTGGGATGCTTTACTACATTAAGGCTCTATATAAATGCAAGTTGTTGTTTGTTTGTTTGTTTGTTTCCTGTATTCATTTCTGGGTTTGGCCCAAAATATTCTATTCACTCACTTACCAGATAAGGAATCTGTTTGCCTTTAATCTCATTCGCAATTCGAAAGGCTTCAAGCACATTCACAATGAACAAGTATCGTTCTGCTTATTCCAAGGGTCTCGTTCAATGATCGCTCTCTGAAAGGGCTATTGCCTGTTGCAGAGTTGTTGATGTTGTTAATTAACACCGGGACCTCTTTCCATCAGTGCGCAGATACGGAGTACCTGAGCGGTAAACTTACAGTGGCAAGGACACCGTAGTACATAAATATTCCAACCATATTGGAAAAACCCAGAGTAGCCATGAGCAACACCACAGGAGTCAGATAGTTATATTAACATGCTCAGTCAGACAGTGAATAATAGCTTGTTGCCACAATAATGTTTCACCTGCTTGATGCTGCCAAATATTCTGTTGCTGCAAGTAATCTAAAGGCTGGAGACAAAATCTAATTTTATATTTTTAAGTCATTTGTTATGTTGGTGGATTGCTGTGATTTGTGTGGGAGTTGTTGTCTACTCTTCATTGTTGTGAACAGCTTGACTGATCCAGTTAAGGCTCACTGAATACCAACTAATTCCAACCGTCATTTTGATATCCTAACCTGCCCGTATCCTAACTCGCACCAAGTCCCGTTCACCCATCACCCCCTGGGCTCGCTGACCTACATTGGCTCCCGGTCCAGCAACGCCTCGATTTTAAAATTCTCACCTTTTTGTTTTCAAATCGCTCCATGGCTTCGCGCCCTCCCTATCTCTGTAACCTCCTCCAGCCCTACAACCCTCCGTGATCTCTGCGCTCCTCCAATTCTGGCCTTTTGCTCATCCCCGATTTTAATCGCTCCACCATTGGCGGCCGTGCCTTCAGCTGCCTGGGCCCTAAGCTCTGGAATTCCCTCCCAAAACCTCTCCACCTCTCTCTCCTCCTTTTTAAGACGCTCCTTAAAACCTACCTCTTTGACCAAGCCTGTCCTAATATCTCCTTATGTGGCTTGGAGTCAAATTTTGTTTGATAATCGCTCCTGTGAACCGCCTTGGGGCATTTTACTACATTAAAGGCGCTAGGCACTATATAAATGCAAGTTGTTATTCTTGATAAAAAAAGATAATGAATCATTGAGAGTATAAGACAATACAATATATTGGCAACCCAGCACATCGAGGGGACATTCCACACACACTGCAATGGGCTAGGGCTGCCAAGGAGGAAGAGAATTAACTCAGTCTCTTCTACAGTATCCCCAAGTGGATGAATGAAGCGACACTCTGACAAAGGCATTGCTCATGTTGTAGTGTCCAAGCATAGCCCCCATGACTGTGCTTAGGAAGGATGATGAGGGACAAGAATATAAACAATTACCCTAACATTGATGCATTTGGAAGAACAAAAACAAAAGTTCTATTCCATGAAATAACTTCTCCATCAATCCCAGCAAGGCGTGCAAACATATTTAGAATGTAAGAGAATCTAGAATTGAGAAAAGACCATCCCATCCAATAGTTCTGCTCCATTCACACTTGATTACTTTATCATGGACTTCCCTCCCACGCCACCTATTATGCCCTACAACAAAGCTTGCATTTATATAGCGTCTTTAACGTAGGAAAATGTCCCAAAACACTTCACAGAGACGTAATCAAAAAATGGTCAAAGACTGAGATATTAGGAGGGATGAAAGAGATGGGTTTTAAGCTCAGCTTTACAACCAATGAAGTACTTTTGAAGTATAGTCATTGTTGTAATATAGGAAACACGACAGCCAATTTGTGCACAGCAAGCTCCCACAAACAGTAATGCAAAAATGACCAGATAATCTATGTGAGTGACGTTGGTTTGAGGGATAAATATTGGTCAGGACACCGGAGAGAACTCCCCTGTTCGTCTTTGAAATAGTGCCGTGGGATCTTTTACGTCCACCAGACAGGGTCACGGTTTAACGTCTCATCCAAAAGACGGCACCTCCGACAGTCCAGCACTCCCTCAGTACTGCACTGGAAGTGTCAGCCTCGATTTTGCACTCAAGACTCTGCAGTGAGACTTGAGCCCACAACCTTCTGACTCCAAGGCACGAGTGCTACCCACTGAGCCACGGCTGACACTGTTATAATAGTTTAAAGTGGACACAAATGGCATTTGGGTACTAAGGGACTGATGTAATACTTGAGAGCAGTCATTGCTGCAGCAACACCTCCACAGCAGTGGGGATGTAGATGATGTTTCCATGAAAGGACTTTGCTGCTGATGTGCCGGGACTGCTGGGGCAAGCAATGCTTTCCTGTCTTCTCCTAGTGTCAATGGTCAGTCACAGCATCAGTACATCACAATGGGAGTAAAACAGGCTCATCCCCAATTCACTGTCGGAGAGTCAGTAGAGGCCATCAACTCTCTCATCAACTTTTCAGTTTCAATTGGTGACTCGAGTAATCAAACGTGATATCGGGGTTAATTGTCCATCTTGATGATGCCATAGGGTGGGTGTGGGGCTGGGATGCTGCGTCTCCCCTCGTGAGCTCCTGCCTGGTTCACTAGTCTGATACCCAAAAAGTAGATAGGATCACCTAGCCCAGCCTGTCGCACACGACTTATCCTGATCAGGCACTCGTGCGATCATTCGAGTGAAGATGAGCACAGAGATCTACCTCACTATCGCCATCACGCACATCCTGGTTCCAGTGGCCAGACACGGTTAGGATGGTTGGAGGCATGATCAGTTGCATCAGCTAGCCGTTGATGTTATGTACCCTAGGTGCTCATCAACACCTGGTCACAGAACTTTCGCTGCCACTGAATTTCCAAAATTGAGAGTCCTCTTCTGGATCTGCTGCATTTCACGTTCCTCCATATTCACTGATCGCAGAATCATCAGGTCCCCATGAACTGCTCATCATCAGCTCAGAATCTAGCCACCAGCAGTGCACGGAGAGCTTCTGGGGGCTATAAATGAGAGCCAAGTGACTACTGAAGCCATTCAAAGGCCATGGCTGCTCCTGGACAAAGATGCCACCACTCCTCCAAGCACCTCATTACAACCGTTACACATATTGCAATCCAAGGATTACTTCACTCTTTGCTGATGTCTCCCAAATGGTGCTACACATCTATTTTTAAACTCACAATGAATGAACAACGATGTCTTATGACCGACGTTTGATCCTGGGTAAATATGCTTTCATTCCTCTGGGAATAATCCTGGGCTGTTCAAGGAAGGACTAGATTTGCCGTAATATGTAATCCTACTAATCGTCACCTGTCAATAGCATTTGGAGAAAGGGAGGAACAGCTGTCATCTGCGGTTACTGTCACCTTTGTCGGGCCAATGCATCCAGCAATCACTAACAAGGCAAGGAAGCCATGATGTGGAGATGCCGGTGATGGACTGGGGTTGACAAATGTAAGGAATCTTACAACACCAGGTTATAGTCCAACTGTTTTTCACAGTTGGACTATAACCTGGTGTTGTAAGGCAAGGACGAACCAAGAGTTATTCATGTTGGAAGATATCTTCAGCTGAAAAGCAGTAATTTGATTTGAATAATCACATTCCTACAGTCATTCATCTTTGGACTCAATTCATGTAATCACATTTCATAAGTTGAAGATAGATTCTCTTTGCCAGATTGAGTTATGGTTGGACCACTGCAATGATTGACATTACCGTTGTAAATCTATACTTCCATGCCAGTGCTAAGGAGATCAGTGTTCCAGTACCCAGGTTGTCCTTTATGTCTTCCTGCTTCCCTAAGAAGCATTTCACGGGTGATTAGGGTCTTTGTTGTTGTTTTTCCTCTCTTCCCTTTGCAGTTTTTATCTCCCACCCTTACAAAAGTGGTTTTCTTCTCTTTCAATTTTCAATTCTGAGGAAGGGTCTGGACCTTGAGTTGCCAACTCTGGTTGGAGGTATTCCTGGAGGTTGCATCACATGACCTCCTGCCTGCAACTGCCCCGCCCCCACACTCCCGCCATTGGTCGCCCTCACCGCACCCCAGCTTCCCACACCAATCAGAAAGACTCTTCGTTACCTGATTGGATGATTCTTGACTGTCAGTAAAACAGCTTTTTTCCCATCTCCAATATTTTTATAACTAATAAACAGGTGTTCGAAGAAAATGGAAGAAAAAGACACCATTTTATTTATTGCCCCTATGATGTTTCTCCTGAGTTTGCTCGCAGCAGTGTCCTGGAGATTAATCTTCAATTCCTGGAGACTCCAGGCCAATTCTGGAGGGTTGGCAACCTCTATCTAGACCTGAAACACGACCCTGTCTTTCCTCTTTACAGATGCCAACACACCTGCTGGGCATTTGGAGCCTTTTCCGTCCTATGGATAGGTGCCAGTCGAGAGGATTGTTTTCCTCAAAGTAACTTTATCCGTCGGGAATCGCCTCATGGGTTCTTCCGATTGAACGCTGTAACTTGGGTGGAAGCCCTGTTTGCACAGTGTAATGGGGGCTTCTGCCAATCTTCCACCATCGTTATGAGAGAACCTCAGGAAATTCCTGGCGATTATGTCTCTAAATCTTGACCTATTAATGTACCTTTAGGTCTAAGTTTCCTCCTCAGTACACACAGAGGGAGTTCAGATTGATTTTGGATAAATATACTCTCATTCCTCTGGGACTATCCAAGGAAGGACTAGATGTTCTCCGCAGAGCATCCATTACTGCCAAAGCAATAATGCACAATTGTCCACTTTAGATATATGCAGGCAGCTGTCCAGTCACATACACATTGAAGGGATAAGTTAATGTGCCTCATAGTCACTTCTTGGCCTTTGTAAATGTTGTTTAGGTCCGAGCCGCGAAATTACCAGCCATTGATCGCAGCGGAGAGAGTCTCACCTAATGGGAGCGGAGAGAATCAGGCATTGCTGACCTCTGCCCTTAATTCTCCGGCACACGCTCTCTCCGTACTGCACTGCAGAGTCAGCCTGGATTGCAAGCTCAAGTCTTGAGTGTGGGGCTCTGAACCCACGCCGTTCTGACTCAGAGGCGAGTGCGCTACCCGCTGAGCCAAGGATTTGATGTAGAGGCGGTGAATGGGGAAAGAGCTGTCGCCTGGGCTGGACAATATCAGAAAATCTATAGAAACAGTTGACACTTTGATTTAAGTACCAGTCATGCTTGAAAACTACCACCAGTTTACACATTGATATAAGTGCACCATTTGCCTTGCAAATCTGCAATAAAATATTACTCAACAAAATATTTCATCGCTATTAATATGGTGATCCTTCACAATATTCTGAACGCTATCATTAATTATTGATATTTATTCATGGCTTTCTTCTCATCCGTAGAAATTAACAGAGTTTATTCAGCTAATTAGCATATTGCATGATTACCATGAACTGGTGCTAGTGAAAAACTTTCTATAAAACCTCAATGGTATTCCAGAAAATGAGATTAATATTCATTACAGTTACAAAGCCGAGTCTTTCAGAAGTAAGGACAAGCTCAGCTGCACCCAGCTAAAAGGGAAATTAGTAGATCAAAAATGTTGATTCTGTGCAGAAAATAAAGAAATAAGTGAAATCAGTCTGTTGAAATGTGAACATATTCAGATTAAGAAAATATGACAATCAACATCACTAGGATCAAAGGCAAATAAGATTCACCAGAATTTAATAAGAAACAAAGAAAGACTTGCATTTCTATAGTGTCTTTCACGACCTCAGGACATCCCAAAGCGCTTTACAACTAATGAAGTATTTTTTGAAGTGTGACCACTGTTGTATGAAACACGGCAGCCAATTTGTGCACAGCAAGATCCCACAAACAGCAATGAATAAATGATCAGATAATCTGTTTTATTGATGTTGGGTGAGGGGTAAATATTAGCCAGGAGAATTCTCCAACTCTTCTTTGAAATAGTGCAATGGGATCTTTTATGTCCATCTGAGAGGGCAGACGGGGCCTCGGTTTAATGTCTCATGCAAAAGGCAGCACCTCCTGACAGTGCAGCGCTCCCTCAGTACTGGTGCTTGGGAGTGGCAGCCTAGATTTTGCGCTCCAATCTACTGAGGCGAGAGTGACCGGGACAGAGGGTGGCATCACGAAGGGGAGGGGAGTGATGCAGATGTTGATGGTGCCGCCATTCACTCTCTAAGTACTGCCTTCAGTTCTGGGCACCACACCCCAGGAAGAAGATATTGGCCTTGGAGTGGGGGGCAGCGCTGATTCACCAGACTGATACCACGGCTAAAAAGGTTAAATTATAAGAACGGATTGCATTGACTGGGCTTGTGTACCCTTGAGTATAGGAGATTGAGGGTGACCTGATCGAGGTGTTTAAAATTTGATCGGGTAGATACGGAGAAACTATTTCTTCTGGTCGGAGTTCTAAAGCGGGACCTGGAGGAGAACCATCGAGGGAGTGGTGTGTCCTATAGACCCTGGGGGAGATCGGTAGGTTCTTTCTGGCAGTACGGTAGCTGTCGGGAGGACAAAGAGGCTCTTCAAGGTAAGTGGAAGTTGTTCCTCTGTGGAGCCAGGAGGAACAGAAGTGCTGCTCCAGGCCCCACGAGGAAAGCCACAGCCTCCTCTGCCTGGGACTCTTTCCCACCCCCCCACCGCCCCAACTTCGGACTGGCGAGATCCTCCAGAACCCCCTTCCTGTATCTCACCTGCTTGTTAACTTCCTCTGCCACCAGCCACTCGAGCCTCCCTTCCCAGCCAGCTGCCACTTTGCGCCCGTTTTAGGCGGGTGGTTAGTTGGCATGCAGATGAGGACTGTGAGTTAAAATACCCCAGGGCCTGAAATCTGGGCCTGTGGGTGCGTTTCGCACTCGCTCTGTCCCCCCACCCATCTGATACTTGCTGTGAGTTAAAATTAACCACAATGATTTGAAGGTGAGAGATTTTAGCATCTTATTTCCATTAACGGGGCCTCATATATAACTAACTCATTAAGATGCCAATATTAGGCAGGGCCAATAATGCATTCAGATTATTGGAGTCTGATTCTGATGCACTAAAACCCATGCACTCACATTCAGTGCTCCATAAATCCTGGTTGCGCAATGCAGGAGTTCATTTATTGTTAAGGCTCATTAGAATGATTGACAAGTTTTGCATTTGGCCCAACAGTTGGAGAAGCAATATCCCAGTTTCATATTTGCACTTAGCTATTTATAAATCCCTTTTTCTAAAAAAAAATAATGAGACCCTCGAGCACTTGGCGCTCCTCGGCAGTGTGAATGCAAGTCTGGACAACTAAAAGCATCGTCAGTCAGTGCTGCATCTACAAGCTGTGTTCTTGGTATTGTTCCATTACTGGGCCCGTGTGGCTGACCAGCGACTAAGAGATAAATGGGTACTAAGAGAATGTTGTTTTTTTTTTCTCTCTCATTTGTCTATCATGCAAGACCCACGGCAGCGTGTTTAGTTCATAGAGGCGTACAGCACAGAAGGAGGCCATTCGGCCCATCGTGCCTGAAAGAGCTAACCAATTAGTCCCACTCATCTGCTCTTTCCCCATGGCCCTAAAAATGTTCTCCCCTTCAAGTGTTTATCCAATTCCCGTTTGAAATTACTATTGAATCTGCTCCCACCACCCTTTTCAGGCAGCGCATTCCAGATCATCATAACTCGCTGCGTAAAAAAAAAAAAAATTCTCCTCATCTTCCCCCCCCTGCCCCCAGTTCTTTTGCCAATTACCTTAAATCTGTGTCCTCTGGTTACCGACCCTCCTGACAGTGGGAACAATTTCTCCCTATTTACTCTATCAAAACCCCTCATCATTTTGAACAGCTCTATTAAATCTCCCCATAACCTTCTCTGCTCTAAGAAGAACAACCCCAGCTTGAGGGGATATAGACAGGCTGGGTGAGTGGGCGGAGATTTGGCAGATGCAATATAATATTGGAAAATGTGAGGTTATGCACTTTGGCAGGAAAAATCAGAGAGCAAGTTATTTTCTTAATGGCGAGAGACTGGAAAGTACTGCAGTACAAAGGGATCTGGGGGTCCTAGTGCAAGAAAATCAAAAAGTTGGTATGCAGGTGCAGCAGGTGATCAAGAAAGCCAATGGAATGTTGGCTTTTATTGCTCGGGGGATAGAATATAAAAACAGGGAGGTATTGCTGCAGTTATATAAGGTATTGGTGAGACCGCACCTGGAATACTGCATACAGTTTTGGTCTCCATACTTAAGAAAAGACATACTTGCTCTCGAGGCAGTACAAAGAAGGTTCACTCGGTTAATCCCGGGGATGAAGGGGCGGACATATGAGGAGAGGTTGAGTAGATTGGGACTCTACTCATTGGAGTTCAGAAGAATGAGAGGCGATCTTATTGAAACATATAAGATTGTGAAGGGTCTTGATCGGGTGGATGCAGTAAGGATGTTCCCAAGGATGGGTGAAACTAGAACTAGGGGGCATAATCTTAGAATAAGGGGCTGCTCTTTCAAAACTGAGATGAGGAGAAACTTCTTCACTCAGAGGGTGGTAGGTCTGTGGAATTTGCTGCCCCAGGAAGCTGTGGAAGCTACATCATTAGATAAATTTAAAACAGAAATAGACAGTTTCCTAGAAGTAAAGGGAATTAGGGGTTATGGGGAGCGGGCAGGAAATTGGACATGAAGCTGAGTTCGGATCGGTCAATGCCCTGTGGGTGGCGGAGAGGGCCCAGGGGCTGTGTGGCCGGGTCCTGCTCCGACTTCTTGTGTTCTTTAGATTTGTGGTTGGGATCAGATCAGCCATGATCTTATTGAATGGCGGAGCAGGCTCGAGGGGCCGATTGGCCTACTCCTGCTCCAATTTCTTATGTTCTTATGTTCTTATGTTCTCCGGTCTCTCCTGAAGTCCCTCATCCCTAGTAGTTGAAGTTAATAGATCTGATGCTGCTCCAGGCAACAGTCAACGTACCAGTGATTAAAAACACAGTGCTTCAGTGTTTCATTCAACAAACGACCAACCAGTCTTTCGTAGGCATAAAGGAACAGAAGGATATGCTGATAGGGTGAGATGAAGTAGGGAGGGAGGAGGCTCATTTGGAGCATAAACTCCGGCATGGACCAGTTGGGCCGAATGGCCTGTTTCTGTGCTGCAAAATTCTATGCAATGAAACTCCTAATGTCTCACTCCCACCTCCTATTTCCTTCTCTCCATTAAGGTGCTGCCACTTGCTGGTGCCTGGTTCCAGGACCAGAAGACCGAATCTAATATACTCTTTGCACACTGAACATCCCTTAAGTGCCTTGGCAGAGTCAACTCTTGAGTATTTTTCTTAGGTATTCGAGTACTCTTTATACTTGTATATTCAGTTGGAAAATGTCAGCAGTAGCTCTTAATTTTGTGCGGGGGAAGAAAGAAGGTTGGAGACTGTGTTGAATTATGAAAGTGTGTGCGTGAATAATATATGGCAACATCCAGATAGCACATCTGCAAAATAGACGTAGAGAAGATGTTTCCACTTGTGGGGGAGCCCAAACTAGGGGCCATAAATATAAGATAGTCACCAATAAATCCAAAAGGGAATTCAAGAGAAACCTTACTCAGAGATTGGTGAGAATGTGGAACTTACTACCAAATGGAATGGTTGAGGCAAATAGCATTGATTCATTTAAGGGGAAGCTGGATAAACACATGAGGGAGAAAGGAATAGAAGGATATGGTGATAGGGTGAGATGAAGTAAGGTGGGAGGAGGCTCGTGTGGAGCACAAACACAGACATAGATCAGTTGGGCCGAATGGCTTGTTTCTGTGCTGTAAAATTCTATGCCACGAGACTCGTAATGTCTCACTCATACCTCCTATTTCCTTCCCTCTTTCCATCAAGGTGCTGCCACTTGTGGGTGTCTGTTTCCAGCAGCCCCGTCAGTACTTCGCATAAGTCACCATTCACATGTCAAGCACTACAGCCCAAGCCTGATTCTGTCTCCCTCCAGTGCCCAGACACCCTCGCTTTCCAGGGAGAGTCACTGAATAGTGACTAGGAGACGAGACTCTGGTCAATTTATTTTCAATCCTCCCTAGCCCCACAACACTGAGGCCAACTGTAGCAACCCCAACACATTGGCCGAGATGAAGTAACTCAATGAAGACCTGGCACTGAACCTGGGAGTCTCTTGGTCTGTGTGGCTTGGTACAGTCTGGGTATGTTACTGTACTGGTTATGGCACTGGACTAGTAACCCAGGGGGAAGAGTTCAAATGCCACCATGGCAAGTGTGAATTGAGTTAGCCCTGGAACTTAATTACCATAAGAACTGGTGGATTGTCATTAAAAATCTAACTGGCTTCCTTCTGCCCTTCGGGGAAGGGAACCTGAGCAACCCCTCCCCCACCACCTTACCTTGCCTGGTCTGAGTCACTCCAGTCCACACTGTAGGTGATCCTGAAGCGTCCTAGAAATTAATTCAGTCGTACAAACAATCGTTTCAAGAAGAAAGCCCATCACCATCTTCACAGGGCAGTGTGATCAGCATCACCCCAATCCTGACCTTGCATTTAGCCAATAAGCCATCAGGATATCCATATATCCCAGTGTGGAAAATTGGTTATTTCTCATTCGTGTAAGAATTGTTTCCGATGCTAAAGAATAGGAAGCTTAAATGTGGCAGTCACAGGGGTCTGCAAACTCCGCAAATCTGCAACATTCCTCTGTCTGTTGTTTTAAGGCAGGTGTAAAAATACTTATTGTGTATGAGTTAAAGCCGCCACCATAATACTGGACAGAGGGTTGTCATACGAATGCGTTCAATGTTTGCCTGCTAATATCACCAATAGTCATTGCTGGGCTATGGTTTGAATGTGTCATTACTTGCCGTGAATCCTTATGATGGACAGCACAGGCACAACAGGCCAAATGGCCTCCTTCTATGATGTATCATTCTATGATTAAAAATTGTGAATTACAAAACTATCATCTGTTTCAATAATCTTTATTTCTTCCGTACATCACCGTATAGCGTCGGTGATATACAGGGAGGTGATTTACTGATGTAGATCTGGGTGATATCCCGTGTTGGGTAAGTCTCTGGGCCAGAGTGAACCATCGGAGAAATGATGGCAAGTGTTCCTGACCTTTGCCAATCATTCAGCATGACTAACCCTAGGAGTAATTAGCACCAACAAAGCTGCAAATTTATTCCATCCAGCAGAATAATCAACTTGGAGAATAAAATTTAAAAAATCTTTCTGTAAAAATTATAATGTGCACGTTTCCCATAAATTAAAGCAAGTCATTAATTTCTCTTTTTTTTTCTTTTTTTTTTATGAATATGGAAATTGTAGCAGTTTCTTAAGGAGCAGATGTAAGGCTGCCTTTTTAAAGTGGAGGAAGAGGCAGTTAATGGGTTCCTATTTGTAGCTGATTAATGCTCATTCTACAGGAGCTCAGTACTTTATTCGAATGTGTCAAATTCCTTAGTGGAACTAGAAGTTCATGCAAAGTAGTTTTCAATTGAAAATTTACAGTCAGTGCAGTGATTAAGCGCAAAATCCTGTCAGATAAAGGAAATGAATTCTACTCATTAATGCTTCTGATCTGTTCTACTTAATCTCAAGCAGCCATTGTTGGATTCAGAGCACCGAGAGCTCGCCATTCATAAGGATGTATATCTAATACATGTTGGTCGAAGATGTGAAGAATTGATGTTTGTGTTGTGCTCCACATGTGTCTCCAGGAAGTCTGTTTATCCATAACTTTTTATTTTGTCATGACTTTCTTACAAAGAGAGATTAATCTGACGTGGCCTACCAACAACTTGCCTTTATTCCGAGGTGCTTTGCAGAGCAAAGATGGGACAGGCAAGTGGAGAAGTTAGGAGTGAGAGAGAACTGGGTAAAACAGGAGAGGATTTAGGAGAGAGATGGATCGAGCTAGACAGGATTTAGAAGAGAGATCAACTGAATGGGAGAGGATTATGGAGAGAAACAGGCCAGGAAGACAATTGAGCAGAGAGTACAGATCGAACGGGAGAGGATTTAGTGCAGAGCCTGATTGAGTGGTAGAAGATTTAGGAGAGACAGACTAAGCAGTAAAAGTTTTTAGAGAGTTGGGTGAAGACGCAGTCAAAAGGTAGGTTTTGTGTCGGTTTTTAAAGGCAGGGAGGGGACTAGCAAGGTGAAGAGGTCAACAGAGGGAATTCCACAGAAGGTTGAAACATACTTGCTTTACTGATCAATTGCTTTCTTGCTACAGGAATCAGAATGAAACCAATGCTTGTACCTTGATCCAGTACACATGCGAGTCAGATATTTTAATATTACTTCCCTCCAACCCCCATATCTTAAAGAAAGAAAGAATTTGCATTCATATAGCTTCTTTTACAACCCCAGGACATCCCAAAGTGCTTTACAGCCAATGAAGTATGTTTGAAGTGTAGTCACTATTGTAATGCAGGAAACACGGCAGCCAATTTGCACACAGCGAGATCCTACAAACATAATGACTAGGTAATCTGTTTTAGTGAAGTTGGTTGAGGGGTAAATATTGGCCAGGAGAATGCTGCTGCTGCTCTTCAAATAGTGGCATGGGATCTTTTACATCCACCTGAGAGGGCAGACAGAGCCTTGGTTTAATGTCTCATTTGAAAGACGGCACCTCCAACAGTGCAGCGCTCCCTCAGTACTGCACTGAAGTGTCATTCTGGATTACATGCTCAAGTCTCTGGAGTGGGCCTTAAACCCATCATCTTCTGACTCAGAGGCGAGAGTGCTGCCCACTGAGCCACGGCTGACACCTAAAGTGCACGCATTGAGGCCAAAGATCAGCCGTATTGAATGGCGGAGCAGGCTCGAGGCCGTATGGCCTGCTCCTGTTCCTATTTCTTATGTTCTTATGTTACAAATTTCACAATCTGTGAAATGTATAGTTGACATAGATGTCCCTGAAAAGATAATGCATGGAGTGTGCTGATTGCAATCAAGTATGAACCAATTTGTATTCTTTTTGAAGAGACTGATATATTAAGTAGGTTATTCTGGCACAACTAATGACTGATGTTGAATTAAGATAATAACTTCCTGAACAACATGCAAGTCTTGTGACATAATTAATCAGCTTGTACCAGCTCACTAGTTCTATATGAATATACAGAATAATAAGATAAAGATTTGCGCCTTCTCACTTCTCCCAGAAATGTCCCAAAGCACTTCTCATACAATAAAATACTTTGAAATGTGATGGAGGTAAACAAGGCATTCATTTTTGTGCACAGCACGATCCCACAAGCAGCAATGAGATGGAAGACCAGTTAATCTGTTTTATTCTGGTGGTGTTGGCTGAGGGAGGAATGTTGGCCAGGACACCAGCACAACTCAATTACCCTTCTCTGAGAAAATATACGAAGGTACAGAAATGATGGGCAGGAAAAGACAAACTGGTCCATCAAGCCTGCCCCACACTCCTGATGCCTGGAGCATCGTGACTAGACACTCCATCCCTCCTTTCCTCCCTCCCTGCCGTCCACTCTCCCCCCACCAGCCCCGCTGCCATGTAATTTTCTGAGAGAAGCAAAAAAACAGAAAACCCCAGGGCCAATAATGGGGAAAAATACACCGGAAAATTCCTCTCCGACCCCCTCAGACGATCGAAACCAGTCCAGGAGGTCACACGGACCGAGTGTTATCTATAAAGACACTTCCCTTCTATATGACGTGATCTGTGCCCCAGTCAGGAACTGGTCCAGCTCCCTCTCGAAGGCAGAGAGTCGGCACCGACCACACCAGCCGGAAACACATTCCAGAGACTCACTGCTCCCTGGGGAAAGAGGAACCGCCCAACGTCCAGTCTATTCTCACTCTTCCATTGTTTAAACTCGTGTCCTCTGGTCCTCCCCAATCTGTCAAACTGAAATAATCTGTCGCCAGGGACACAATCCAGACCTCTCATTCTTTTATAAAGTACCGTCAGATCACCCAGAACAAAGAGATGGGGTCTCAGTTGAAAGACTCATCCAAAGGACAGTGTCTCTGATAAAGGATAGAGAGAGAGAGAAACCATTTCCTCTGGTGGGGGGGAGTCCAGGTCAAGGGGGCACAAACTTAAAATTAGAGCTAGGCCGTTAGGAGCGAAATTGGGAAACACTTTTTTTCATTTAAAAGGTAGGTGGAAATCTGGAACTCTCTCCCCAAAACATCTATGGATGCTGGGGGGCAATTGAGATTTTCAAGACAGAGATTTATAGATTTTTTGTTAGGTGAGGGCGTTAAGGGATATGGAGCAACGGTAAATAGAGTTGCATCACAGATCAGCCATGATCTAATAGAATGGCAGAACAGGCTCGAGGGGCTGAATGGCCTACTCCAATTCATTTGTTCCAAAGCGCTCAGAGTGCCTGGGAGACCCCCCACCAGCGCTATTTAAAGGGACTATGCAGGATTTACAGGTTAGTGGCTGGATTATTGCTTCTGGCTGCCGAGACATTTGTAACTATTTTTGGAGGTCTCCTAGACTTCAATACTAGGACGCGGGGACATAGTCTAACAGTTGGAGCCAGGACGTGCAGGAGTGAAGTTAGGAAATGCTTCTATACGCAAAGGGTGGGTGATGTTTGGAGCACTCTTCTGCAGTTGGCAGTTGATGCTAGCTCACTTGTGAATATTAAATCTGAGATTGATAGATTTTCTGTGAACCAAGGGTATTAAGGGATATGGGGCTAAGACGGGTATATGGAGTTAGGTCACAGGTCCACCATGATCTCATTGAATGGCAGAACAGACTCAAGGGGCTAAATGTCTCTTGCTGCCTCCTGCTATGCGCTACCTTCTCCTGCAAGAAAGCTGAATATGTGCCTGGGTGATGTGCCTGTCGTGGTTGAATAGCTGCCAGTGTGTGTGGCCTGTGAGTTGTGGGTGGGAGGCTTGAAACAGTGGTAATGTGTGAGGGTGAGAGGAAGCATCTGGTTGGAAGAGTTGAGTACTGATGGAAAGAGTTTGTTGGTATGTGGGTGATGGGGGTGTAGTGTGTGGTGCAGTTGGTAGGAGACGCCTCTTGACAGTTGACCTCACTCATCTTGACCATTCATGTCAAAGCATTGAACTTCTTCCTGCACTGCATCCATGTTCATGCTGCTATGCGCCTGGCATTGACTTCATCCCCCGCTGTCTCCCACTGCCTCTTGGCTCTATGTCTGGAGGGCCTCTTGTTCCCGCCCCCTGCCCCCACTGTGGATATAGGATGTCCCTCCCTCTGTCCGCCTTTTGAACCAAGGCTTCTAGTGCATCAACAGAGAACCTTGGTGCACCCACTGTCGCAGGCCTGGTACCAACTCAGATCGGCAGATTGGTGAGGTCTGGTGTGCAGATTGGAGGTTGTGGGATTTAGTAGTGCGCAACCTTTATGCAATGTTTTAACAAAACTCATCAGTGTGTAAACAAAGGGATGGGACCTGCATCTGTGTTTTACATGTGCGATGCCTGATCTCCATTCAGACTCCATGTAAACAGCAGACTGTTATTTTCAGCAAATAACAGGTACCAGCTACCTTTAAGAGATTTCTAAGAAACATCCTCCCTTTAAGAGATTGGGTTCCCCTGGTGGTGGAAAGTGTGAACTGCATTGATTCCGCGTGTAAGGCCTGGAATGGAACGCTGAGTGCAGGTGAGTCCTCGGGCCGGCCGAAACTCACGTCCTGCCTGCGCCGGGGCCATTGGGCGCGGGGGTAATAGCGCATCACGCTACCCACGCCCAAAAACGGCCCCGATCCAATTTTTTCCCCCCTCTATGTTGATGGTGTTGATTAAAGGATAAATGTTGCCCAGGACATGAAGAGAACTTTCCTGAGGTTCATCAAAAAGTGCCAAGTGATCTTTTATATCCACCTGAATAGGGCTTAACTTTTCATCTGAAGGACAGCAACTCTAACAGCACAAATTACCCTCTGTACTGCACGAGTGCCAGCCTGGATTATGTGATGCTGTAGAGAGGGGCTTGAATCCACAACCATCTGATACAGAGGCAAGAATGCTACCACTCAGCCAAGCTGACGCTGTTAAGTTTCCATGGCCTGGAAGTTCCTGGGCCTTGCACTAACCGAAAAAAAGCTGATTTTCAGGGGATGAGAATGGAACTAGGGAAAATAAACTGGAAAAATTTACTGATAAAAAAATAGAACAGCAGTGGGAAACATTTTAAAAGGGCAATCGAGAGAGTCCAGGAGAAATATATCCCACTAAAAAGCAAGAACTAGCCAGTAATGATACACCACGGATGAATAAAGAGATAAGGGGAAAATTGAAACTAAAGAAAAAGGCATAATCTAAGTACATAGACAACAAAGGAGAGGAGGAGAAAAGGGAATATGAAAAGGTTAGGAAAGAAGTTAAAAAACAATTAGGAAGGCAAAGAGTAAAGACTAAATTAAATGATCAAGGAATAGAAAGAGAAATAGTGAAGTATTCTACAAACACATAAATAACAAAAGAAAAATCAGGATAGGGACAGGGCTACACACGATAAACTCACAGGTAAGGACAGCGAAATGGCAGAAATATTAAATAATTATTTTGCCTCCGTATTTACCAGGGAGACTAACATGGTGGGCATGACATTAGAAGAAGAGATCAAAAAATAGAAGGACATTTGAGATAGAAAGGGGGAGATAATAAACAAATCAAATTCACGTTTCTTCAGCATTTGGTTTCAGATGCCCTAAAATACAGGACCGATTCTTCTTCCACCATTTGTTGCACCCGCCGTCCTCCTTAGACCACGATGGGCCGAGAGGGGGTAAAATTGAACGATAGTGAATCGTCCAGTGGAAATCGGGCGGGTGTAAAACGGGCGGACGATTCGCTATTGCCCGTTTTGCGATACCGTCCAAAATCAATTTCACCCCCAAAGACACATCTCCACTTCACCGCTGGGTAAAATGGACTTTTAAGAAACTCTGGGGCACCAAATACTGTACATTGTCATTCCCCCGACCGACCAACTAGTCAGTCACATCACCAAGGAAGATACTGGTTCAGGTGTATTCTGTCACTGTACTGCAGTCACTAGGACCAGATAACCCCTTTATTTCAAGCCGTCCTGATCCACTGTTTACCTTTATGAAGGAACAGGCTAAACTGCATAATCGGCAAATAGCATAGGTGCATTTAAGGGGAAGTCAGATAAACACAAGGGAGAAATGAATAGAAGGATATGCTGATATGGTTAGATGAAGTAGGGAGGGAGGAGGCTCGTGTAGAGCATAAATACCAGCATAGTCCAGTTGGGCCGAATGACCTGTTTCTGTGTTGCATATTCTATTTAATCGGGCAATACAGTCTACTGACAATTCAAAGTCCTTTTTTGCACTAAAATTATGAGGGAGTAAATAAGGAGAAACTGTTTCCACTGGCAGGAGGGTCAGTAACCGGAGGACACAGATTGAAGATAATTGGCAAACGAACCAGAGGGGAGATGAGAAGAGATTTTTTTACGCAGCGAATTATGATCTGGAATTCACTGCCTGAAAGGGCGGTGGAAGCAGATTCAATAATAACTTTCAAAAGGGAATTGGATAAATACTCGGAAAAGAAAAAATTTGCAGAGCTATAGGGAAAAGAGCAGGGGCAGTGGGACGAATTGGATAGCTCTTTCAAAGAGCAGGAATGAGGGGCCAGAAGTGCTGAGTGACTGATCCATCTCGGCCTCCTCCCGATATCCCCACATTACAGAAGCCAGTCTTCAGCCAATTCAATTCACTCTATGTGATATCAAGAAACAGCTGAGTGCACTGGATACAACAAAGGCTATGGGCCCTGACAACATCCCGGCTGTAGTGCTGAAGACTTGTGCTCCAGAACTAGCCGCGCCTCTAGCCAAGCTGTTCCAGTACAGCTACAACACTGGCATCTACCCGACAATGTGGAAAATTGCCCAGGTATGTCCTGTCCACAAAAAGCAGGACAAATCCAATCCGGCCAATTACCGCCCCATCAGTCTACTCTCAATCATCAGCAAAGTGATAGAAGGTGTCGTCGACAATGCTATCAAGCGGCACTTACTCACCAATAACCTGCTCACCAATGCTCAGTTTGGGTTCGGCCAGGACCACTCGGCTCCAGACCTCGTTACAGCCATGGTCCAAACATGGACAAAAGAGCTGAATTCCAGAGGTGAGGTGAGAGTGACTGCCCTTGAAATCAAGGCAGCATTTGACAGAATGTGGCACCAAGGAGCCCAAGTAAAATTGAAGTCAATGGGAATCAGTGGGAAAACTCTCCATTGGCTGGAGTCATACCTAACACAAAGAAAGATGGTTGTGGTTGTTGGAGGCCAATCATCTCAGCCTCAGGACATTGCTGCAGGAGTTCCTCAGGGCAGTGTCCTCGGCCCAACCATCTTCAGCTGCTTCATCAATGACCTTCCCTCCATCATAAGGTCAGAAATGGCGATGTTCGCTAATGGTTGCACAGTGTTCAGTTCCAATCGCAACCCCTCAGATAATGAAGCAGTCCGTGCCTGCAGGCAGCAAGGCCTGGACAACATCCAGGCTTGGGCTCATAAGTGGCAAGTTAACATTCGCACCAGACAAGTGCCAGGCAATGACCATCTCCAACAAGAGAGAGTGTAACCACCTCCCCTTGACATTCAACGGCATTACCATCGCCGAATCCCCCACCATCAACATCCTGGGGGTCACCATTGACCAGAAACTTAACTGGACCAGCCATATAAATACTGTGGCTACGAGAGCAGGTCAGAGGCTGGGTATTCTGCGGCGAGTGACTCAACTCCTGATTCTCCAAAGCTTTTCCACCATCTACAAGGCACAAGTCAGGAGTGTGATGGAATACTCTCCACTTGCCTGGATGAGTGCAGCTCCAACAACACTCAAGAAGCTCGACGCCATCCAGGACAAAGCAGCCCGCTTGATTGGCACCCCAATCACCACCCTAAACATTCACTCCCTTCACCACCGGCGCACTGTGGCTGCAGTGTGTACCATCCACAGGATGCACTGCAGCAACTCGCCAAGGCTTCTTCGACAGCACCTCCCAAACCCTCGACCTCTACCACCTAGAAGGACAAGAGCAGCAGGCACATGGGAACAACACCACCTGCACGTTCCCCTCCAAGTCACACACCATCCTGACTTGGAAATATATCGGCCGTTCCTTCATCATCGCTGGGTCAAAATCCTGGAACTCCCTTCCTAACAGCACTGTGGGAGAACCTTCACCACACGGACTGCAGCGGTTCAAGAAGGCGGCTCACCACCACCTTCTCAAGGGCAATTAGGGATGGGCAATAAATGCCGGCCTCGCCAGCGACGCTCACATCCCATGAACAAATAAAAAAAAAGGCCTCCTTATGTGCTGTATGATTCTTTAAACAAATTTGAATTAAGAAATGTGGATAAAACAGCAAAGTGGGAATTTAGTGCTTTGATAACATTTTAATTATCAAATAATTTGAATTCAGCAATTTCAAACTAAGATGCGTTAACTCTATGTACATTTTTGTGACTTGACCCAAAATTCCCCAAATCAGGTCATATCTACTTTGAAATTCAACACTAATATATAAAACTCATACACATACAGATATATTCTCCAATTCATACACTGTGGCTTCTATCTGTGTTTTCAGATCACTCTTGGTTGTTAATCTTTGATAATCGCTCCTGTGAAGCGCTTTGGGATGTCTTATTACATTAAAGGTGCTATATAAATGCAAGTTGTTGTTAATCTTGGTTTGACTTATACCCTGACCCATGTGCAATTCACAAAGGCCCCAGAGCAATGCAAAGGGGAGCAACGTAGAATATATATCAGAATGCACAGAGGCAAGGTCGGTGAGGTTTGCCTGAACGGAGACTACAAAATTCACAGCTGCAATCATAATGTCATTATCACACCTTGTGCAAACCATGGAGAGTCACCATTTTGGTGCAGTATTAGGGGCCTTGCCTGTGTACGTGGAACTGTACCCCAGCAAGAGGCAAACACTCTCGGGAGAAGGAGGAGAAAAGAAAAGCATCTTGTACAACTCCAAACTTAACAAGAATCGGCGATAACGATGACCTGCACCTTCTGAATTGGAATTGGAAGACAGTTTATTTTTAATGAAACCAAATCATTCTGAGAGCATCTAAAATGGCAATTAAGTACTGTTGATTTTTTAAAAAATTATTGTAGCAATGTTAAATCTGACTTTATCGCTGAAGTCAAATTAATAGTCACTTTTTTATCCTGGGGCACTATTAACTGGGACCTCCACTGAACACTTCAAGAATTATAAGCAAATTACTGTAATGTTCTCTGCATTAAATTATTAAAAACACATGGGTACATCTGAGTAGCTCATTTCTACATGGTTCATTCAACATCCTGCTTTGATTAGACTCACTCGACCCACTACAGACCTCTTTGTTGGGAACACTTTAGTTGTAGAAACTCATTAGAAAGGAAGAAAGAACTTGCATTTATATAGCACCTTTCTCAGCCTCAGGGAATCTCAAAGCTCTTTACAGTCAATTAAGTACTTTTGAAATGTAGCCACTGTTGTGATGTAGGAAGCACGGCAGCCAATTTGCGCACAGCAAGATCCCACAAGCAGCAATGAGATAAATGACCAGATAATCTGTTTGAGGGATTTACATTGGCCAGAATACCAGGGAGAACTCCCTCTTCTTCAAATATGGGATCTGTTACATCCCACCTGAGAGGGGAAGCCGGGGCCTCGGTTTAAAGTCTCATCCAAAAGGATACACATCCAACAGTGCAGCACTCCCACAGCACTGCACCGAAGCGTCAGCTCGATTGTATGTTGAATTGCTGGAGTGGATCCATGAACCCACGACCTTCTGACTAAGAGGCAAGAATGATACCCACTGAGCCAAGGCTGACACCCAACAAACATTCGCCAATTTTTGCCAGGCAAAAACCTGTAATCTACAGCACACTGACATAGTCTTTAAATGGCCTCATCGAGATGCTCTTTTTTTATCATCTACCTGTTTGCAAACCGTTCGTCCCATTAACTCCCTCTCTGTAACTGCAGTTCCTGGTGTTTTTCCTTCTCTTTGTGTTATTAAGAGACTTTCTTATGTTTCATTCTGGCAAAGTGAGCACACCCGGAACATTAATCACTGTTGTCTTTTCTTCTGCTGTGCATGACCAGCATTTCCTGTTATCTCGGAGTTTCAAGCAGTTGGAGTTTTTTTTATCCGTACACTATGCTGCATTCAGCTAGCTGGGCTCCACAATGAAGCTCTAGCAATCTCCGTCTGGGGCCGAGTCTCTCGTATACTTTTAACGTAATGGAAAATTGCCTCAAGATTCGGTTAGTAGGTGGGATAAAATAGAAACGGATAGAAATGTCTCAGCCCAGTGGGTTGGCTGTAAAAAATCAGATCAATAACAGGCCCTTGTTAACAGAACTTACGTATTGAACTAATTCTCAAATAGACAAGCGCTCAATCGTCATTGCCTTCTGCTGAGCAGTGCTCTGTAAGAGTCCTGTTGTTCGTTTGCTGAGTGCAGATAACATAGCCATAGAGTATATGGTATGATGCCAGTCTAGTGAGGCCCTTTACAAAGCTAATAACACCAGAGCTTGCTCACACGATCTTAAGATAGAAAGAACTTACATTTCTATAGCGCCTTTCACGACCTCAGGATGTCCCAAAGTGCTTTACAGCCAGTGAAGTACATTTTGAAGTGCAGTCACTGTTGTAATGTAGGAAACACAGTAGCTAATTTGCGCACAGTAAGCTCCCACAAACAGCAATGAGACAAAAGATCAGGTAACTTGTTTTTGTTATGGTGTTGGTTGAGAGATAAATATTGGCCCCAAGGGAGAACTCCCCTGCTCTTCTTCGAAATAGTGCAGTGGGATCTTTTACAATCACCCGAAAGGGCAGATGGGGCCTCGGTTTAACATCTCATCCGAAAGACGGCTCCTCCGACAATGCAGCACTCCCTCAGTACTGCACTGGGAGGATCAACCTGGATCATGTGCTCAAGGCTCTAGAGTGGGGCTTAAACCCATGACCTTCTGACTCAAAGGAAAGAGTGATACCCACTGAGCCAAGCCTGACACCTAAGAGAAAGAGAATGGGGCCGGTATGAAAGGGATGGTAGGGGCCTAAAGCATAGGTCGATAGCCTTACGGCCCCTCTAATCCCAACAATTGGCCCGCAGTAACTTTCACAGGGGCCTACTGAGGGGTGCCCACAGCACCTGCCTGAAACAAGCGGTCTGCCTCTTTCTCATGCAAATCAGGGTCCTAGTGACGTAATTAGGAGCCTCACTGCAAATTTACAGGACACATGGGCGGAGCTTGCAACGGGAGCTCTCCCTCCCTGGTGCTCCGCTCTCCCACCCTCGCGTTACGCTCTCCCACCCTCGCGTTACGCTCTCCCACCCTCGCGTTACGCTCTCCCACCCTCGCGTTACGCTCTCCCACCCTCGCGTTACGCGCTCCCACCCCTGCGTTACGCTCTCCCACCCTCGCGTTACGTGCTCCCACCCTCGCGTTACGTTCTCCCACCCTCGCGTTACGCTCTCCCACCCTCGCGTTACGCGCTCCGTCCCTTGTGCATTGGCGATCCGATCAGGAAATGGTCAGAGCAATTGTAAAAATGTATTTTTCCGTGGAGACGAAAGGAGCAGGAGTTTTCCTCCTGGATCCACGGGCTGCTGACGGTCCGGCCTGGCCCCCCCGCCCCCCCCGAGGACCTGCCCTGCGGGTCTCTGCCAATGTCGACAGCTGACGATCCTGAGGCCCAAGAGCAGCCTCAGGACCCCTTGTTTGGCGTCCATAGCTCGCCTGCCAAATTCAAATGACGGCCCGAGGCCTCAAAATGGTGGCGGGCTTTTTGCCGCCGGGACGGGCAACCGACCAGCGCCCTCCGCCAATTGGCCGGCCAAAAGTCAAAATCGACCCCGATATGTTCAAATTTCAGTGCAGCTTTCTGCTAATTTAACATTCGATTACCCCTCAGTAACAGGGCAATGATCCACAGGTAAGTGGACTCAGTATTGGTGAGTCCCATCAATAATGCCAATAACAATTTACTTTTGTATCATGCCAGTCACTACATAAAAGGTTGAAAAGCCCCTAATGTCAAGAATGGGATTGAGCCTGAAGGGAGTCACCACCAGAAAAGCAGATTAACTGGTCATTTGTTCCATTGCTGTTTGTGGGTTTTGCTGTTTTTGGGTTTTGCTGTTTGTGGGTTTTGCTGTGTGCTGAATGGCTGCTCCATTTGACTCCATTAACAATGGCGACTATGTCAAAAATTAACTGCCAGAACGTGTCAGCTTGGCTTTGTGGTGGCGCATTTAACCTCTGTGTACTTTTGCGTTAAGACTGATTTTGCTATTCGCTTGGCTCAGCTTGTATGACTCTTGCCTCTGAGTCAGGGAGGTTGTGAGTTCAAACCCCACTCATAGGGCTTGAGCACATAATCTAGGCCTGACACCTCAGTGCAGTACTGAGGAGGTGCTGCCTTATTGGATGAGATGTTAAACTCCACATGTTCAGGAGGGCTGGTATCCTGGCCAGCATTTTATTCCTTGCCGTAACCACCAAAACAGATTATCTGGTTGTTTATCACATTACCGTTTGTGGGACCTTGCTGTGTGCAAATTGACTGCCTTGTTTGTCTACATAACAACAGTGACTGCACTTCAAAACTAATTAATTGTCTGTAAAGCGCTTTGGGGCGTGCTGAGGAAGTGAAAGGTGCTATCTAAATGCAAGTGCATTCTTTCTTAACTCTTTGTGTGCAACACACTTTGAGATGGTTCTGAGTGATGTGATAAGGTTCTCTAATGATACGAATCATAGACTCTTACAGCCAGAAGGAGGCCATTCGGCCCATCGTGCCTGTGCCAGCTCTTTGGTAGAGCTATCCAATTAGTCCTACTACCCTGCTCTTTTCCTCCATAGTCCTGCAATTTTCTCCCCTTCAAGTATTGATCCAATTCCCTTTTGACAGTTACTATTGAATCTGCTTCCACCGCCCTTTCAGGCAGCGCATTCCAGATCATAACAACTCGCTGCGTAAAAAACATTTCTCCTCATCTCACCTCTGGCCCTTTTGCCAATTACCTTAAATTTGTGTCCTCTGGTTACTGACCCTTCTGCCACTGGAAACAGTTTCTCCTTATTGATTCTGTCAAAACCCCTCATGATTTTGAACACCTCTATTAAATCTCCCATCTATTAAGTCTTTCACTATTTTGGCAAACTAATTCTCCATTTATCATTTTAATTCTGTTTATTTAATTTTTTTCTCAATGGAACTCCATGGGATAACTTTGATAAGCTGCTTGTCGCTCACCAATTTTCCAAGGCAGTCGACCTAAGAATGAACGCAGATGTTAGATTTGGTGGAGGGTGTTCACACCCTCCTTTCAGCTACCCACTCCCATAAAGAGTGTTTAGAAACATCTCTGAACGTTTGATCATTTTAAACCTTCCGCTTGACAAAATTATTTAATTTTTTTTTAAGTGCACTGCATGGTTTCCAGATCTCTTGACAAATTACTTGGGCTTTATAAGAGTTTTATGTAGACTAGAAGTATATAATAAAGTGGTCGACAATGTTCCTTGTATTCAGCAGGCACCCGCCAATCGTTGCTGAGTCTGGGAGTTTTTCTGAGCGAGTGAATGGAGATACTAGCTGAAGGAATCGGCCATTTTCCCAGTCATCGGTTCCCGGTGGAGGTTAAGAATCAACCCTGCCGGAGAGGTCCAGCTGACCATCTTCATCAACGTCACTTTGCAAAAATAAAAAGAGGAAATAGAAGGAAGAACTTGCATTTATAAAGCTCCTATCACAAGTTCAGGACGTTCTAAAGTATTTGTTGAAGTGTAGTCACTGTTGTAATGTAGAGAAATGCAGCAACCAATTTTGCACACTGCAAGGTCTCACAAACTGCAATGAGAGGGTGGGGGAGCCAGCAAGAGGAGCATTGGAGCGATCAAGTCTAGAGGCGATGAAAGCATGCACGAGGGTTTCAGCAGTCTGCAAGATGGAGGTTGTGTGCGGCCATTTCATGTCCCTTCCCTCCAGAGCCAACGAGGTGATGTCACTGATCAGAAAGAACAGTTCCATTTTTAATTTTAATTGGGCTCACGGCACGGAACTGGCCAGAGACACTTGGCCCCGGAAACACAGGCACTAGGCTGTCTACTGCTGCTGACTTCTTTATCAGCTGTGGCTTAGTGGCTAGTACTCTCACCTTAGAGACAGGCGGTTGTAGGTTCAAATCCCACTCCAGAAACTCATGCACAGTAATCCAGGCTGACACTCCAGTGCAGTACTGAGGGATTGCTACACTGTCAGAGGTGCTATCTTTCAGATGAAATGTTAAATTGAGGCCCCGTCTGCCCTCTTAGGTGGATGTAAAAGATCCCATGGCCGCTATTGAGCAGGAGAGTTCTTCCAGGTCAATATTTATCCCTCAACCAACATCACTTTTAAAAAAAAACAGATGATCTGATCATTATCACGTTGGTTTTTGTGGGATCTTGCTGTGCGCAAATTGGCTGCTGCATTTCCTACATTGCAACAGTGACTACACTTCAAAAGTACTCCATTGGCTGCAAAGCACTTTGGGAGGTCCTGAGGTTGTGAAAGGCGCTATATAAATGCAAATCTTTCTTCTTCTCCTTCCCCTTCAAGCAGTAAGATGAAGTTAGTCTCATGAGCGATCAAAATGCCTAAAGGTTTCACTGTATAATTTCATTCACAAATTCTTTAATTCTGCAATGCAGTTTGATTTTGTGGGATGTTAAGGGGTATTAACTTATCTAATTACCAGCTACAATAATTATTTCCTGATTAATTGACCATTAATAAATAGCAATGCTAATCATAATCAATTGGCTATAAAATTTGCCATGGCTGTACCTCTGAACAGCATTAACAGATTAATAACTCAGCAAATTAATTGAAACAACGAAACCTATCCTTGAATTACAATGTCCTGTCAGATTAATGTCCTTTAGCCTTCAGGCTAATGGCCCCAATCCTTGCTGCAAGTTTAAAGTCAAAAGTTCTGCAGAATTTACAATATCCCTGTTGCTGGAGTTACAGATATTAAGGTCAGTTACTAATTTTCATTGCAAATATGCAGACCATGCAAATCTGGCTGATTTTCATAGTCAAGAGAACTGTTGAAATTACTTTAGTTGGTATGAGTCACAGGCAAGTTCTTTGTGAGACTGTATTTTCATTTTAATTCACATGATTTAACCCGAGGGCTACATTTATCAGGAAAAGAAATTTCCATTAATTGGTGTTAATGGAATTTCGATTTGTCTGCCATTTTTTTTTATTCGTTCATGGGATGTGGGCGTCGCTGGCGAGGCCGGCATTTATTGCCCATCCCTAATTGCCCATGAGAAGGTGGTGGTGAGCCGCCTTCTTGAACCGCTGCAGTCCGTGTGGTGACGGTTCTCCCACAGTGCTGTTAGGAAGGGAGTTCCAGGATTTTGACCCAGCGACGATGAAGGAACGGCGATATATTTCCAAGTCAGGATGGTGTGTGACTTGGAGGGGAACGTGCAGGTGGTGTTGTTCCCATGTGCAGAAAGACATGCTGATAGGGTTAGATGAAGAGGGGTGGGAGGAGGCTCGAGTGGAGCATAAACACCGGCATGGACCAGTTGGGCCGAATGGCCTGTTTCTGAGCTGTACATTCTATGTAAACCCTCATAATTTTGAACACCTCTGTCTGATTTCCTCTTAACCCTCTCTGTTCTAATTTATAAAGAGTCCACATTTCGCTAGTCTCTCCTCATAATTAAACCCTCTCATCCCCAGGATCATCTTAGTGACTCTCTTCTGCACTCTCTCTATAGCCTTGACATCCTTCCTACAGTAAGATGCCCAAACTGGACACAATATTCTAACTGCAGCCTATCCAATGATTTGAATATACTTATTGCAACCATCTGATCTGTAACGGAAAAAAGCCTCCCTGAGAACCTTTACGATCCAGGAAATCTCAGGCAGTCTGACTTGTCAACCATTCTCCATACACAGAAGTTACAACATGGAAACGGGCCATTCGGCCCAACCAGCCGGTGTTGGTGTTTACTCTCCATGTGAGCAAATTGTTCAAATCACTTTTACCCCCCTGTTCCCGTATCCCTTCAGCCCCTTTTCCTTCATCCACCTCTCCAATCTAATCTTGAATGTTGACAGTTTCTGCTTCAACCACTAACCCTGGAAGTGAATCCCACAGCCTCACAACTCTCTGTGTGAAGAAGTTTCTCCTGCCCTCTGTTCTAAATCTCTTACATTTAATCTTGTATCGATGGCCCCTCGTTCTCGACCCCTCGACTACTGGAAACAGTCTGACTCTATCTACCCTGTCCCACCTTTTCGTAAATTTTAAACGCTTCTATCGTATCAATTAAAGCTGGCGCAAAACATCCCATAATTTATTCCAATTGAGTACAAAAACAAGGACGTCGCGCTAAACCGTTACAAATCATTGGCTCGGCCTCAGCTGGAGTATTGTGTACAATTCTGGGCACCGCACTTTAGGAAGGGTGCGAGGGCCATGGAGAGGGTGCAGAGGAGGTTTACCAGAGATGAGGAGCTTCAGTTATAACTGAGAAGCTGGGATTGTTCTCTTTAGAGCATGGAAGGTTAAGAGGAGACGTAATAGAGGTTTTCAAAATAATGAGGGCAAAACTGTTTCCTCTGGTAAGTGGGTCAGTAACCAGAGGTGACAGATTTAAAATAATTGGCAAAAGAACTTGAGGGGAAATGAGCAGAGATTTTTTTCACACAGAGGGTTGTCAAGATCTGGAACACGCTGCCTGAAGGGGTGGAAGCAGATTCCATAGGAACTTTCAAAAGGCAATTGGACATGTACTTGAAGAGGACTCATTTGCGGGGTTATGGGGAAATAGCTCGGGTGTGGGACTAAATTGGACAGCGCTTTCAAAGAGCTGGCACAGACACGATGGGCTGAATGGCCTCCTTCTGTGCTGTATGATTCTATGAGAGTAGGCAAGAAGGCCTTTCCTCCACGGTGTCTCTTTAAGGTCAGAGATTAGATTCCACTTAAAACTTTATACCTGAAATGAAGGAGAGAAAATATAACCTGAGGCAAAGGGGGAAATGTTTCAGGCTGATGTCGGTTTTATTTAGACTGCGACATTTGTAAATTTTACAACGGCAGGTGAGTTCTGTAGTGTTATCTTATTCAGAAGAGTCAGCCCCTTCGCAAATGAACTGCTGCAGACTTTATGGGTTGTGAGTTTTAACTGTGTATCACCCCTGTTCTGACTATTTTGCCTTGTGTCCTATCATGTTTACAGCTGTATTTTTAGCTGAAAATTAAGCGTACGACCTTGCAAAAATCTGAACAAACAGCAGGTTCGTCAGCAGTGCAGTGTGCAGGAATAAGTTGGAAGGATTCTACAATGCATGACTAGATGCTCTATGGATAAGATTAGTACTTTTGCTGTGTTTGCTTCTCTACGTAGCAAACTCACACAGTATCATCATTAAAAATTGATTCATTAGACAGAAGTTTCTGTTGTGATGTTCAGAATCAGAAGCAGGCATGAAGTCTGGTGTTATTCACTTCAGTAGGACATTAAAAAGAAAGACTTCCATTTATATAGCACCTTTCATGGCCTCAGGACGCTTTACAGCCAATGAAGTACTTTTTTTTTGAAGTGTAGTCATGTGGGAAAACACGGCAGACAATTTGCAAACAGCAATGTGATAAATGACCAGATCGTCTGTTTCAGTGATGTTGGTTGAGGGATAAATATTGGCCCAGGACACCGGGGGGATCTCCCCCTGCTCTTCTTCGAAATAGTGCCATGGGATCTTTTACGCCCAGCTGAGAGGGCAGACGGGGCATTGGTTTAACATCTCATCCGAAAGACGGTTCCTCCAACAGTGCAGCACTCCCTCCAGTACTGCAGTGTCAGCCTGGATTTTGTGCTCAAGTCTCTGGAGTGGGACTCGAACCTATGACTTTCTAACTCAGAGGCGAGAGTGCTGCCCACTACCATCCTATTCAACAGATACATTGTAATTAGTTACTAACTTGTTTCAGGAATCAAAAGGTTTTTACTAAGAGACCATTTTGACTGTCAAGTCCCAGATGTGTAGTGTATTATGTTGACTGTCCCACAAAAAGTCCAGCGCACCCATCACTCCAGTTCCTGCTGACCTACATTGGCTCCCTGCCCTTCCCGACACATTTGAGTTTGAAATCTTCATTCTTACCTTCAAATCCCACCTCGGCCTCACTTCAGCCTTCTCCATCCCTCTGTACCCTCCCACGTCCTTCAGCCCTCCGATTCTGGCTTCCTGTGCAATCCCACCCCCCCACCCCCGCTTTACTCCTCTGCTGGCGTCAGAGCCTCAATGCCATCTTGACCTTACATTCTGGAACTCCCTCCCTAAACCCCTCCGTCTCTCCACTTCCCTCTGCCCTTGCAAATCTTCTCTAAGCCCATCTTTTCAAAGAAGTGTTCGGACCCCCTTCTAACTCTTACACCATGGCCCTAGAAATTTGATGGTGCAGTGCCCGTTTGTCAGGCACCTAAGCATTCAATATGGTGGACTGGGCGCTTACACTCATTGCGTGCAGAAGTGCCTCCCCGCTATATTGGTGAAGGCAGAAAAACAGGCATCCAGGGCCCAGGCCTGAAATAGGCCCTTTGCATATGCAAGTAGGGGGCCTAACACCTGTAAAAGGCCCCCTTTGTCAGAAGATCATGACCTGCCTATCTACAGACCATGGCATTACACGGACAAGCGAGGTTAATTATATCCCTATCTCAGACTCAGAATGATAGGTTGTGGGTAACTGGGTACAATGCTCCTGTTCTTATCAAGGGCGTATCATCCGATTTGCCACGAGCAACGCCACGGGAGAGCAGCTAGTACGATCGCCAGTGAATCATTATGATCAAAAACTGGGGAGCTCCTCCCTTCCCTCAGACTTTCCTTAGGAACGTAGGAATTGCTGGACGAAAAACGACCAAGTTCCATCTGGTTCGCCTCTACCATCCTGGTAGTCACATGATACAACAGAGCAATCAATCTCGATCAATGAGTCTCCAACAGGCCCAGACATGAGGTGAGGAAAACCCCCAGTGGGGGAGAGCTTTGGGAACCAGAGGTCCAAAGTCACCTGTTCCTCCCGAGCCTCTCACACTCACCGCACGTCCTGTCTCAAATTCCTCATATACTGGATCCCAGAAATATTATTTTCTGAAAGAAATCTATCTAATTTGCCTTTGAATGAACCGACAGTAACTGCTTCCAGCGTCTCCTGAGAAAGCCTGTTCCATAGATTGACTAAATCTACCTGCTCACTGAAATATTGTTCCCACAGATTAGTTTTAAATTTACCCCACTTCAAGCACAGGCCGTGTCCTCTGGTCCGACTGTTCTGGACAAGGTGAAACAGCTCGTCATGGTCTATTGGAAGACTTCCCCAAGCTTGGTGTCGTCTAATCACCACTTTGTGATCTATCTCATCTTCTATCTCACTCTCTTCAACCTCGGTGCTGTCCTGCCCTATCAGCCTTGGCCTTTTAACTTGTCTTCCCAACGACTATATGTGTTTTTGAAAGGGGTATGGAACTGCTGGTTGACTCATCCTCATTGTTAAGCAGTGTGGATGAACGTTGATGGCACGGCGATAGGGAACGCATAAAACAGAAAGGACAGATAGTCTTCCCATTAGCCTTTGGTAGTGGGCTGATGTAAAATCAATTTCATCTGAATGTAATTAAGTGAAAGCTACGTGTTCAAAGGGAGCTGATGGACACTTTGCTTCTGTGTCGTACTGAAATGTAATGGAGAGGATTTCATTCTGATGGAAGCAACAGCTGCTGATTTGGGATAGGTACTCTTTGGTGCAAATTATTCATTCCCCGTTCAGTAAATGAACCACTTCTGTGCACGCTTTTTGGAAGTAAGGAAGGTTAATTCGACCTTGTATAACGCAGATTAAAAGAAAACCCTGCAAATGCTGGAAACCTGAAACAAACACAGAAAATACGTAGCAGGTCTGGCAACATCTGGAAAGAGGGAAACAGAGGTTCACGTTTTAAGCAAACTAAGCGAACCCCATCATAGGACTGAGTAAAACAAGAGGGAAAAGCGGAGAGCAGGTAAAAGTCAGGAGTCAGGAAACTAAGAAAGAACTTGCATTTATATCGTGCCTTTCATAACCTCAGGACACCCCAAAGCGCTTTACAGCCAATGACGTACTTTTGAAGTGTAGTCACTGTTGTAATGTAGGAAACACGGCAGCCAGTTTAATCAGTCGTACGCAGGGCTTTGTTTCCAAATCCCTCCATGGCCTCGCCCCCTCCCTATCTCTGTAACCTCCTCCAGCCCTACAACCCTCCGAGATCTCTGCGCTCCTCCAATTCTGGCCTCTTGCGCATCCCCGATTTCCATCGCTCCACCATTGGCGGCCGTGCCTTCAGCTGCCTAGGCCCTGAGCTCTGGAATTCCCTCCCTAAACCCCTCCACCTCTCTCTCCTCCTTTAAGACCCTCCTTAAAACCTACATCTTTGACCAAGCTTTTGGTCACCTGTTCTAATATCTCCTTATGTGGCTCGGTGTAGAATTTTGTCTGATAATCGCTCCTGTGAAGCACCTTGGAATGTTTTACTACGTTAAAGGCGCTATATAAATGCACGTTGTTGTTGCTTATTTGTTGTGTCTCAAAATGAGCCCATTTCACATTGTCTTGAGTTATCTTTGATAATATTTCCATAAGCGGGAAACTTATTACAACAGCCGAGCCCTGTGAAGCTGGTTTTAGATAAGACCACTTTCACCTCAAAGCCTGAGCTACGCTCTGTGTACGCAACTGACAGAGAGCACGTAGATTTTATTTTTATTGTATAGATTAAGGCAAAGAAACTAAAGTGCACAAATAAACAACAACAATAACTTGCATTTATATAGTGCCTTTAACATAGTAAACCTGATCAAAAGGGTTGCTTTCCATGTACAGAGCTGAGAAGCCTTTTAAGAACACAAGAACATAAGAAATAGGAGCAGGAATAGGCCATACAGCCCCTCGAGCCTGCTGCACCATTCAATAAGATCGTGGCTGATCTTCTACCTCAACTCCACTTTCCTGCCCAATCTCCATATCCCTTGATTCCCCTCGGGTCCAAATACCCATCGATCTCAGTCTTGAATATACTCAACGACTGAGCATCCACAGCCCTCTGGGGTAGAGAATTCCAAAGATTCACAACCCTCTGAGTGAAGAAATTTTTCCTCATCTCAGTCCTAAATGGCCGTCCTCTTATCTTGAGATTATGACCCCTAGTTCTAGACTCTCCAGCCAGGGGAAACAGTCTCTCAGCATCGACCCTGTCAAGCCCTCTAAGAATTTTATATGTTTCAATGAGATCACCTCTCATTCTTCTAAACTCCAGAGAATAGACCCATTCTACTCAATCTCTCCTCACAGGTCAACCCTCTCATCCCAGGAGTGTGCACACAAGTCCCGAGACGTGATCCAGAATGGAGAGAGCCAGTCTCATTTCATTGCTAATTCAGATTTTTGTAACAAACTTACACCATTATCTTTCAAGTAAAAATGAAAGCATGCAGAAAGACTGTCAGCCATCTGGGAGCAGAATTTACATTTCTGTAGTGGGCAGGGAGACATCGCAAGGCAGTTTTGAGGGGAAAGGAAACAATGGACAGCAAGCGGAAGGGAAAAGAAAGGGAGACTGAAATATTTTTAGGAGAGGACGGGGAGCAAGTTACAATCAAGGAGAAAAGGTTTCAAGAAGGCTTTTGAAGGCAGTGAGGAAGGTGGCAAGGTAGAAGGACTTAGGGCGTGAGTTCCAGGGGACGGGGCCATAGTAGGTGAAAGAGCAGCAACTGATGGTGAAAGGGAGGGAACAGGTGTGACCCAAAGGAGCAGAGGATGTGTTGGGAGATTTATGTCTGCAGGAGATTGATACGGTAGGGGGTGGGGCGAGGTCGTGGAAGGATTTGAAAGCACAGACAAGAACCTAGAAGTCAAAGTGGCAGAACATACAGCACCCAATTTGCGCACAGCAAGGTCCCAAAAACAGCAATGAGATAATGACCATATAATTTGTTTTTTTAGTGTTGTTGGTTAAGGGATAAATATTAGCCAGGATACTGGGGAGAACTCCCCTGCTTGTCTTAGAAAAAAATCCCATGGCACTATTTCAATCCTCCTGAGAGGGCAGGCGGGGCCTTGGTTTAAAGTCTCATCCAAATGACGGCACCTCCGACAGTGCAGCACTCCTTCAATACTGGCACTCGAGCGTCAGCCTAGATTTTGTGCTCAAGTCTCTAGTGGGGGACTTGAACCCACGACCCTCTGCCTCAGAGGCGAGAATGCCACCCACTGAGCCACGGCACAGGCACGATGGGCTGAATGGCCTCCTCCTGTGCTGTATGATTTTATGACATTCTCACTTCCACCATTATTTATAAGAACTGATGCAGAATTCAACGGGCTCGGAATTTCCTCGAAGCTGTTCCCTCCCCGCTGCTGAGCTCCTGGCGGAATTACGGCAAAGGAACTGGAGCAGCTCCAAGGAAATTCTGAGCCAGTATCTCTGCCATGACAACAACAGCTTGCCTTTATATAGCACATTAACGTAGTAAAACTCCCAAAGACAAAGCGATAATCGGACAAAAATTGACACCGAGTGTTAACTTTATCCTCCATCACTTCACTTCCCACCCCCCCTCCTCCCATCCCTCAGTGGTTCTTCCCTCTGTTTAACTCTCCTTTTTACTTACATTAACTAATCTAAACTGTTACGGTAATGACTCAACCTCTGTCCTCCTGTGGGATTAGACGGAGCCTTAGAGTAAATGTTAAATTGCATTGATTTCACAGGTTTATAACATCATTGCGTGATTCTGCCGAAGCATTTTGTGCGCAACATTCACATCCTGGAAATTGAATCAAAGTCACTTTTCAGATTCATAAAATGTCAATTTCGCTCTCCTCCATTTCCACCGTTTCCCTGACATCTGAATAATTGGAAGAGGATTCTCTCTAAAACCTCCACGCACATTCAACCCGCAAATTCGATTTGGTGTTTTGCTTTGTTGCTTTGTTGCCAGGAGCGTGCATCGTACCGTAACCATGGCTAAAAAGAGCGCAGGACTAACTGAGGAGAGATATAAAGCCCAGCCCGGCCAGAACGCCGTACAAAAGGGGCCGGGCGGGCGATCGCAAATAGTACCGGAGGTGGGGGCGGGGCGGTGTGATTCGTCCCTTTCGAGCAGTCTGCTTTCTGAAGAAAGAAAGGAAAATAAGGCAATTGTCGAAGGAAAGGTGACCCAAAAAAAGGCCTTTGCTTGTCAGGGTGCTCATCGTCGAGCCTACTTACTGAAGTGGAAAATTTCCATTCGCTGCGGAGAATGTTGGGAAGGGTCACATTGATGGTGAGCTACATTGGGAGCACGGGGCTATAAACCCTGAACGTTCATTTTTTTAAAAAAAAAACACACATACACGTTGTTTTTGAAAGAAATATGTTTTTTTTTTCTCTTTGTCATTATCACCAGCTCATATTTTTCTCGTGCGTTCCTGTGCAGCAGCTCAGTGGAAAGTCCGTGACATATCTCGTATGTCACTGAAGAATTTGGAGTAAAATGAATGACTTTATAAATGAGTGCTCACTGAAGTATGAAACCAATCAGCCTCTATGATAGCAACCCTGTGATCCTCAACTGTCAGGATCTGTTTGTTGTTTTTATTACTCAATTAAATTTCATACATCATTTCTCTCCTTTCATTACTTTTGCTTCAATCCTAATAGAGTATTTTTTTTTTGCTTCGTACTGAAAATGTTGTTTAAGGATAAATCAGAGTGGTTCGGTATTTAGTGGAAGTTTACACACTGGGAAGAAAAAAACCCTTACTGAGGCCAGTGGGGTTTCAGAAACTTTTTTCCTCTTCATTTTCTGGACGTGGGCATTGTTGGCAAAGCTGGCATTTACTCCCCATCCATTAGTTGCCCCTTGAGAAGGTAGTGGTGAGCCGCCTTCTTGAACTGCTGCTGTCCATGTGCTGATTTATTGGCTGTGCTATAACATTGGAGTGTTTGATGTTGGGGACTAGCTCACCTCAATGAATGCAGAATTTGAAAGGATCTTTTGGTTCTTGTAACCCATCCACTGTGGTCTCGCTCGCTTGGCCTGGCTATTGGAGACAAGTTTTATAAATTTCTTGACATTGTGGTATCCTAGAGTGGGCCCGTGTTGACTTTCTTGTCCTTGTTTTCAAATCCCTCCATGGCCTCGCCCCCTCCCTATCTCTGTAACCTCCTCTAGCCCCTACAACCCTCCGAGATCTCTGCGCTCCTCCAATTCTGGCCTCTTGCGCAACCGCCGATTTTAATCGCTCCGCCATTGGCGGCCGTGCCTTCAGCTGCCTCGGCCCTAAGCTCTAGAATTCCCTCCCTAAACCTCCCCGCCTCTCCACCTCACTCTCCTCCTTTAGGATGATCCTTAAAACCTACCTCTTTGACCAAGCTTTTGGTCACCTGTCCTAATATGTAGCTTGGTGTCAAATTTTGTTTGAAAATCGCTCCTGTGACGCACCTTGGGATGTTTTACTACGTTAAAGGCGCTATATAAATGCAGGTCGTTGTTGTTTTTGTAGTACTGGAATTCACTCCCATGTTTACCTTCTGATATGTACTGGCATGAGTTCCTTACCCATAAATTGTACCCCCCTCTCTCCTTCCTGGCCAGTACCTCAGTGCCAGGCTAATGGGCCTATCATTTGGTTTTATTAGTCAATCCGATCAGTTCATCTGGATTCTTAGGGCATTTCGTTTCAAGAGAACACGAAAGAAGTTGAGCAGCACCTTATCAGGGTCCTGTGGATGTCTGAGGGACTGATATCCTGCATGTGATTGTAGTGGTTGTGGTCTGATTGTGGGACTTCAATTTCCAAACAGTGAGGTCGAACAGGATTGTGGACTGAAAACTGCTCGCCCCTGGATGCTCACAAATCGATCAAAGGCTCTGACGACCTAAAACTTCCCTCCCGCGTCCCCCCCACCGCCCCCCCGTCCACCCCGCACTCTCATGGCATTGGATATTTTCATGAGTGCAGATGAATTCTCAACGCAGGTGAAACCCTGTGCTGTCTGTAGTTTCCGTGCTTCTTTCACCTTCTCCAAAGACCCAGGGCAGAAAACTGGCTGAATGGAAACTGGAAGCGAGCCTAGAGCTGAGGCAGACCCTCCCCTCCGACCCCAGGCCCACCCCCACACCCGCACCCCCAAACTCATCCCTCTGGCAAGAAGTCTGTGTGCCTGATTCTGGCCGTGAGATGTCTCCCTGACAGCCGGGCATGCGGTCCGTTCCCAATGTCAAAAGTCAGAGGGCAGGCAGAGAGATCGATCGTACCTCTTTACCGTTCTAATACAATTTATCTACATTCTGCAGCTGGGCAGCTGGAACAAGTAGCCTCTCCTTTGCTGCTCAGAGCAATAAATTACTCATGGAGGGGAACATCATGTCAGCATTTGTACATTTAACAATAAGGACAATGAGCGAGTAACTGTTTTTGTTGCTTGGAGAGCCTGTTATCTGTTGCTTGCACACTTGCACCAACAAAACTCTGCTGATATCTACTGATCCAGAAGGACACCAGAGGGATTAGGTTCTGGGGGCCGGGGGAGTCAATTGGCCTCTCTTCTTTCACTAATAAATCCAATAAGGAATTCAGGAGAAACTTCTTTACTCAGAGAGTGGTGAGAATGTGGAACTCGCTATCACAAGGAGTAGTTGAGACGAATAACAGAGATACATTTAAGGGGAAGCTGGATAAACATATGAGGGAGAAAGGAATAGAAGGATATGCTGATAGGGTGAGATGAAGAAGAGAGGGAGGAGGCTCGTGTGGAGCATGAACACCGGCATGGACCTGTTGGACCAAATGGCCTGTTTCTGTGCTGTAAATTCGATGTAATTGGTGACCTGGGGAGGATTAGGTGCTGTTAAACAAAGGAAGGTAAAGAAAGAAAGACTTGCATTTATGTAGCACCTTATACGTCCTCAGGATGCCCCAAAGCGCTTTACAGCCAATGAAGTACTTTTGAAGTGTAGTCACTGTGGTAATGTAGGAAACGCGGCAGCCAATTCGCGCACAGCAAGATCCCACAAGCAGCAATGTGATAATGACCAGACAATCTGTTTGTGATGTTGGTTGAGGGATGAATATTGTCCCGGACTCCGTTCCTCAATCTAGTGTTGTGCTTCATTGGGAGTGTGAAGACAGCCAGAGACAGAGAGGTCAGAGTGGGAGTAAGGATGGAAAATTGAAGTGGTGTGTGAGACAAAACACTTCCAATCAGCGTGTGTCTGTTACACGCAGACATCTCCCACTCCAGACATCAGACTTTGTCACAAAGACAAAGCAACCTTAAAATCACAGAGAAGGGACAGGAAATCCTGTGGATGCATTTGAATTTCCAAAATGGATCCCCCTCCCCCATCCACCCCGCTGTGTGCTCGAACAGCACTAATTCCTAAAGTGTACCCCTCGATTACAGTCAGTACACAGTACGACCTGAGTGGAAACATGCTCTGTCAGGGGAGGGGGCAATCACTGAAAAACGGGCTTTAACTTTCTGTAATTTGTTGTAGATTCCCAGTCTTTTTTTTAAACACTCACTAAATGCGCCTGCTATTTCCCAAATTGTGAGATTCATTCATTCGAAGAATTGTGAGATTTGACATTTTCCTAAATTCAGCATTAATCAGCAGTAAAAGCAAAGCTTGTGGCTCACTGCGAATTCGCAAAGGATTTAGGCGATTTTTTTTTTGGGTTCTGCATCCAAACTATAACGTCGCACTTTAGGAGCTAAATTAATTATTCGCACAGATTTAAGGTTGAACTTACTGTAGTTGATGTTTCCATATGAATGCTTAACACGTTCATGTCAAATTCCTTCCTCCCCCCCGTTATTTTAATAGTCCCATTAATACGTAGGTTAAGAATTCATACAATCACATCACAGACGATCATTTCTGCCCTTTAAAGACTCGGGGTGGGTCTGGGCTTTGTGCGACGGTGTAAAACGGGTGAATCTCTCCTGATTTTTATTTCCATTGAAGTCAGGCTCGTGCTCCCTCCTCTTTTCCTCCTCCTGTCTCCCTCTCTTCATTTCTCCATCTCTCTCTCCTTCCTTTTCTCTTCCCTTGTCTCTTTCTCTCCCCCAATCCTCTTTCCCCCCCTCTCTTCCTCACCTCTGTCTCTATCTCCTATTTCTCTTTATCTCTCTCTATCTCTATCCCTCTCCCATCCCTCTCACTTTTTCTTATTTCCCATCGCTCTTTCTCTCCCTCTTCCCCTCTCCCTTTTTTCTCCCTATCCTTCCTTCCTTATCCCTGTCTTTTCTCTCCCTCTCTTTTCTCTCCCTCTCTTTCTCTTTCTCTCTCTCCCTCTCTCTACTCTCCCTCGCTTTCTCTCCCTCTTTTCTTCTCCCTCCCTATGCCCCCTCTTCTTTCTCTCCCTCTCTCTTTCTCTCCCTCTCTCTTTCTCTCCCTCTCTCTTTCTCTCCCTCTCTCTTTCTCTCCCTCTCTCTTTCTCTCCCTCTCTCTGCCCTCCCATTTCCAGTTTGTAATAATAGCCATAAAACTGAACATTTTTTTAATGAGAAACGTACTGCTATTATTGTCTGTACAGAGAGAGTTAAGTTTGCTACTTTAATACATTTTAAATCTATGGAGACTGAGAGGAGCAAAACTGTACTCAACCAAAGAGAATTCTGCTGTGGGGGAAGAAATGCATTAAAGTCATAATTATACAGACCAGAGTTCAAATTATTGGAAAATTGGATGAAGCATTCCAACCTACTCAATATTTTTTAAAATGTAGTTTATTTTCTCTCTCTCTTTCTCCTTATGCCCCTCTGTTTGCAAAGACAGGACAGTGAAGTTGATGATGGGGCTCTGAGATACTACCACATAGCTGATTCCTTTATGGGTGTGTGTGTGTGTGTGTGAAAGTATTTCCCCCCAATGTGATGTTTGCACATGCACACGTGCACGCAAACGCACACACACACACAAACACACACGCGCACACACACACACACACACACACACACACGTTTCCCCGCATCCCATGGGTCTCAAATGCAGACACCAGCCTCGCAGTCATCTCCATAGATGCTGCATCCTACACTCTGGGCAAAATGGTGTTGAGTATGGACCTCTCTGAATCACCCTCCCTTCCTCCTTTCCCCCACCCTCCCTCACCAAGAGCGCAATAAATTTGTATTCCACTGAGCTCCACCTTGCATCTCTATGCCCTCCCTCCCTCCCTTCCTCCCTCAGCTCAGCACCTCTCCACTATGTTTCTGCTGTTATTTAAGGCAGTGCCTTCAGAGGCAGGTGTTAAAACCATTAGAATATCAGGGGAGAATTTGAAACTGGCCACCCAAAAAAAGGGAATGAAATCCATAATAAAAAAAAAATCTGCTGTTACTTGTTAAGGCCTTTGTTAATCCACTTTCAGTGATAGAATTAGAAATTGGATTAGAGCCAGGCCATTTAGGAGTGACATCAGGAAGCACTTTTTCATACAAAGGATAGAAAAAGAATAAAAACTTGTATTTATATAGCGCCTTTCACATCCTCAGGACGGCCCAAAGGGCTTCACAGCCAATGAAGTACTTTTGAAATAAAAACAGAAAATGCTGGAAATTCTTAGCAGGTCAGGCAGCATCTGTGGAGAGAGAAACAGAGTTAATGTTTCAGGTCGATGACTCTTCGTCAGAACTGGAGGAAGCTGAAGATTAAACAATTTTTAAGCAAGTACCGAGCCTGGGAAAGGGGAGGAGAGGAAAGAACAAAAGGGAAGGTCTCTGATAGGGTGGAAGGCAGGAGTGATTAAATGACAAAAGGGATGATGGTGCGAGGCGAGGAGGGTGGGAATGGGACAAGTAATGAAACAAAAGATGGGTCTAGAGGAGCTGTAAATGTCTTTACTTGTCCCATTCCCACCCTCCTCGCCTCGCACCACTTCCTGACTTGTGTATTCCAACTGTACCAGCATGTCCTGAGAACAAATAAAAAAAAACATTTTTATTTATCCTGAGATATAAATATCCATGAAAGACTTCAAACCACAGTTGCAACTGAGACTCTGTTCTGCATTCAGAAATCCATAGCTCAGAGCAATCAGGCTAACATTCTATTTGCTATTACAATCTGCTTTGGGTTAATGCTTTCCTGTTACATTAAGGCAGCAAGGATTTATTTCATCATGTGCTTTGAATTCTAATTGTGGTTCTTTGTGGGACAAGCAAAGGTCAAAGCTCGGATTTAAATAGGATTTAGAAGGCAACATGCATTTCTTTCAGCGAGCCACACATTTTCAATCTGACATCTAACCATGAAATTGCCAGATAAACTAGATAGTTCCGATTGACGAGATGGGAACCGAGAAATTACTGCTGGTGATATTATTGGATGAATACTTAATGTGTTTATGTGACATTCCTTCTCTGCTATTTTAGCCAAGGCGCTAACCCCTTTAAAACATGTGGGTTAATGTCTGCATTAAAATAGCAGACACATAGATGTCAGACAAACCCACTAATATCACCAAGAGTAACATAGGAACATAGGAACAGGAGTAGGCCATTCAGCCCCTTGTGCCTGCTCCGCCATTTGATAAGATCATGGCTGATCTGTGATCTAGCTCCATATACCTGCCTTTGGCCCATATCCCTTCATACCTTTGGTTGCCAAAAAGCTATCTATCTCACATTTAAATTTAGCAATTGAGCTAGTATCAATTGCCGTTTGCGGAAGAGAGTTCCAAACTTCTACCACCCTTTGTGTGTAGAAATGTTTTCTAATCTCGCTCCTGAAAGGTCTGGCTCTAATTTTTAGACTGTGCCCCCTACTCCTAAAATCCCCAACCAGTGGAAATAGTTTCTCTCTATCCACCCTATCTGTTCCCCTTAATATCTTATAAACTTCGATCAGATCACCCCTTAACCTTCGAAACTCTAGAGAATACAACCCCAATTTGTGTAATCTCTCCTCGTAACTTAACCCTTGAAGTCCAGGTATCATTCTAGTAAACCTACGCTGCACTCCCTCCAAGGCCAACATGTCCTTCCGAAGGTGCGGTGCCCAGAACTGCTCACAGTACTCCAGGTGCGGTCTAACCAGAGTTTTGTATAGCTGGTAATTTCTAGATTACCATTTTTTTGTTTCTTTGTTAAACAGCACATGAAAGTACTTAATTGGTTGTAAAGTGCTTTGGGACGTCCTGAGGTTGTGTAAGGTGCTATATAAATGCAAGCTCTGTTTCTGATTTGGGCCATTGACCTGTAAACGGTGTTGTTAATGTAAATGATGTTAAAGTTTACCCTTTACTTTGAAGGCCTTACATCAAAAGGCCAATCAATAGCAGGTACGACTGACAACAAATAAAAAACGGGTTATTCTCTAGAAATCCACTGCCTGTTAAAATAAAACATTCACATGGGGGTAAATTTTGAAGTGCACATTGAGGCTGCTGAGTCGTGGGACTGGATCCCTGACAGACACTCCCAACTAGTGATGGTCTACAGTTGATACAAATGTTCGCCCCATTATGCCACATAGATTCAGGCCCAGCCTCGCAGGTATGGTCCCCTTTCTCTGGGGTTGCCAACCCTCCAGGTTTGCCCTGGAGTCTCCAGGAACTCAAGAATAATCTCCAGCTGCCAGCAAAAAAAAGGGAGAAAAATCACAGGGGCATCCAGAAAATTTTGGGTTTTAAAATAAAATTTCTTTTGAATACTTTTGTTTACTAGTTGTATAAGTATTGGACATGGGAAAAAAAGGCTGTTTGACTGACGGTTAAGAATCATCCAATTGGGTAGTGAAGAGCCTGTTCGCTTTCCAATTGGCTGGTAAGGTGGATGGACATGTTGGGCGACCAATGGCGGGAGTGTGGGGCAGGGCGGTTGGCAGCAGGAGGTCACGTGATGACACCTCCAGGAATAGGTCCAACCTTACCTTTCTCTGTCAGTTTTCTCTCCTCCTTCCCCTGAAGGATTTAACCTTGTTATAACCTCACCCTAGTGCCCGCCATGCATACGCAAATCTTGATAATGAGTCTGGGCGGGCATGGGGAGGGGGAGCAGACATCTCGTCCTCACCCCACACCCACGTTGAGAAAGGTCATTGGACATCAATCAGGAGCAGGGATCTTTGAGTCATTTTCTAAACTCTATCCCACAGAGCCCAATTTTAGTGGCCTTATTGTGCAACCAGCTAAGCTAGCACATACCAGGGATTGAACTGGGGTCTAACCAGAGCTCTGAACAGCTGTAACATAACTTCAGCCCTTTCTATTTCAGCCCTCATGAGATAAAGGCCAACTTTCTATTAGCCTTTTTAATTATTTTTGTACCTGTCCACTAGCTTTTAGTGATTTCTGTACTTGGACCCCTAAATCTCTCTACCCCTCCACAGTTCCGAGCTTATCACCATTTAGAAAATACTTTGGTCTATCGTTTGTCGGTCCAAAGTGGATGACCTCACACTTCCCCACGTTGAACTCCATCTGCCACAGTTTTGCCCACTCACTGAATCTCTCAATGTCCCTTTGCAACTTTCTGCTCCCATCGACACTATTTACTGCACCACCTAACTTAGTGCCATCAGCAAATTTGGATATACAGCTCTCAATTCCTTCATCCAAGTCATTTATAAATATAGTGAAATGCTGAGGCCCCTGTACAGATCCTTGGGGGACATCAGTAGTCACATCCTGCCAATCTGAGTACAGACCCATTATCCCTACTCTCTGTCTCCTACCTCCCAACCAATTCCCTACCCAAGTCAATAGGTTGCCTACAATTCCATGTGCTTTCATTTTTGTCAACAGTCTCTTATTTGGAACCTTATCAAATGCCTTCTGAGAGTCCATATAAACAACATCCATAGACACGTCTTTATCTAACCACGTTAGTTACATCTTCAAAAAATTCAACTAGGTTCTAGTCTCAAGTCTCTGGAGTGGGGTTTGAACCCACAACCTTCATGATTCAGAGGTAAGAGTGCTACGGTTGAGTAGTCTGATAATTCTTTGTAGCAAATCACTTGCTTCAAATTTCCTAAGCATAATATTAGATAAATATTGATAATTAAAATGCAAATTATAATATTTGTTGTGCCATCTGAATGTTTGTTCATTGGGGAGGGTAAGTGTTAACATCCTTTAGGTGACAGAGAAAGTATTTTCTGAGGAGACGAGGCTCTCTTTGCTGTGAACATATTTACCAGAAGAGGTAATAAGATATGCAGGGCAATCAAGATTACTCCCAATATAGAATCATAGAATGTTACAGCACTGAAGAAGGCCATTCTGCCCATCATGCCCGTGCCGGCTCTTTGAAAGAGCTATCCAATTAGTCCCACTCCCCTGCTCTTTCCCCATAGCCCTGCAATTTTTTCCCCTTCAAGTATTTATCCAATTCCCTTTTGAAAGTTATTATTGAATCTGCTTCCACCGCCCTTTCAGGCAGCGCATTCCAGATCAGAACAACTCGCTGCATAAGAGAAATTCTCCTCATCTCCCCTTTGGTTCATTGGCCAATTTCCTTAAATCTGTGACCTCTGGTTCTGACCCTCCTGCCACTGGAAACAGTTTCTCCTTATTTACTCTATCAAAACCCTTCATGATTTTGAACACCTCTATCAAACCTCCCCTTAACCTTCTCTGCTCTAATGAGAACAATCCCAGCTTCTCCAGTCTCGCCACATAACTGAAGTCCATCATCCCTGGGACTATCTGACTCTCTTCACAAATAAACCAAAGACAACAATAGTCACGGCTGCGAAATAAGCATTTTAAAACAAGATATAGTGCTGATATTTAATACTCGCTGTCTCTCTTTTTATAGGTACAGTACAGCCCGTTGCAATTCAATTTGTGATTTAAAAAGTGCATTTTGTTTGTGCAGTCAAATCAAATTGAGATCAATTTGTCCGGGTGGGCTTCAACTCTACAATCCCTTAACCTAATTCCACAGCAAATATTTTGCTGATTATTCAGAACCCTTGTACATCAAAGTGTTGGGCCAAATGTAGCAGGATCCCTTCCTTAATATAAAGAGGACCTAATCATAAGGTTAAAAGGAGGAGAAGGGAATTCATGCCTCTTGTGAGTTGCAGCTTGTGCTCTCGAGTACACCCTTGCCAATATTGATGAGGGATGAATTCTGGAATCTCTCATTGCCAATTCCAAACCCATTACCTGTGGCACTGATTGCTGAAGCTTCTCATCACTCTAATAAACCACCCCTTTTTGCCATTTAATGCTACGGTTTCATTGCCTCTGGTATCTGTCACCAGCACCACCCCGCGACAGAGCACTGGGATTCTCACTTTCACAGGTGCAGCCTGCTAATTACAATAAATTTCAAATTAATTGCAAACTAGTTCAATCTTGCACAAGGTTAGCGAATACACAATACGCATGGCCCGGCCTGGAGAACGGATCACCACAGACGCACGATTCAGAACCAAAAGAAAAGCTCCTACAGTCTGTGAGAAATAAATATAGGCAATTTTCAATGTATTGATAAAACACTCTGAATAATTGATGACCGGTGATTCTGTATGCTTTTAAAATTTAATGGCGGTAGATTTTTAATGTGTGTCAGCCGTGACCCAGCGGGTAGCACTCTGGCTCTCACTTAGACGGTCGTGGGTTCGAGCCCCCCTCCAGCGCCTCGTGCGTGTAATCTAGGCTGACACTTCAGTGCAGTACTGAGGGAGTGCTGCACTGGCAGTAGGTGTTGTCTTTCTGATGAGACATTAAACTAGAGGCCCTATCTGCCCTCTCAGGTGGATGTAAAAGATCCCGAATACTAAGAAGAGCAGGGGAGTGTCCTGGCCAACATCTATGCCTCAACCATCATCACTAGAATGGATTACCTGGTCATTTATCTCTGATTGTGGGATCTTGCTGTGTGCAATTTGGCTGTTATATTTCCCTACATTAGAACAGTGACTACACTTCAAAAGTACTTCATTAGCTGTGAGTCAGTTTGGGACATCCTGAGGTTGTGAAAGGCACGATATAATTGCAAGTCTTTCTTTCATTACAAAAAAAATCTTTTCAGAAGCAAAGTCCCTTTATGTTATGAAAGAGATGCAGGTTACATGAAACACTCACTAAAAATCGAATACACAGTCTGTAGATGGAATGGGATGATTATTAAATTTTTCATATTGATTATATTAGTATGAGGCTTGAGTTTTACAATGATTCAGAAACCTTCTCATGTTGAGAATCAGGCGCCACTCAAATCAATGAAAGCAAAAACATTAAGAAAAAAAAGGACTCGTATTTATTTAGTGCTTTCCATATCCTCAGAATATTCCAACTTGCTTGACAACCAATAATGTTTTACTTTTTGAAGTCCAGTCACTCTCGAGAGTGGGTAGCACTCTCGCCTCTGAGTCAGGAGGTCATGGGTTCAAGTCGCACTCCAGAGACCTGAGCACAAAATCCAGGCTGACACTCCCAGTGCAGTTCTGAGGGAGTGCTGCACTGTCGGATGAGATGTTAAACCGAGGCCCTGTCTACCCTCTCAGTTGGACTTAAAACATCCCGTGGCCACTATTTCGAAGAAGAGCAGGGGAGTTCTCCCCAGTGTCCTGGGGCCAATATTTATCCTTTGGCCAACATCACTAAATACAGATTATCTGGTCATTATCATATTGCTGTTTGTGAGATCTTGCTGTGCACAAATTGGCTGCTGCATTTCCTACATTACAACAGTGACTACACTTCAAAAGTACTTCATCGGCTGTTAAACACTTTGGGACGTCCTGAAAGGCGCTATATAAATGCAAGCCTTTGTTTCTTTCTTTATGTAGGCTAACATGGCAGTCAATTCATGCACAGCAAATAAATGGCCAGATTATCTGGGGGGGGGGGGGCGGGTTTGGTGATGTTGGTTGCGGGATGAATGTTGTCTAGAACAACTCTGTGTTTGTCTTTGAATTGTGCCCTTTGATCATTTACATCCACCTAAACAGACAGACAAGACCTCGGTTGAATGTCTCATCTGAAGGATGGCACCTCTGACAATGCAGCCCTCCCTCAGTACTGCAGTGGAATGTCAACCTAGATATCCTGGAAGGAGGCTTGAACCTATGGCCCCTGGCTTGACCCAAGATGGCGACCAACCAAGCCAAGCTCTTGCCTACCTTAATAAAGAGGTTTCAACCAATGGTCAGATTGTAAACAGTATTGCTTGTATAATAATGTGTAAACATTCTAAAAACTAAACATAGTCTGTTCTGTAGCATCCTTTGCTTCCTTAAGAAAATTTTTTGGTGGTGCTGCTTGAGGGAGGTCTGATGGCCAGGACACTGAAAGAACTCCTTAGTCTTCTTCACATGCTACAATGAGACCCACCTGAACCACTGCAACAGGCAGATGGGACTCGGTTCAACATCTCATCCAAACAACGGCACCTCTGATAATGATGCACTCCTTCAGTACTGCACTGAAGTACCAGCCTTGAAGGGACTCTCATTTGCCTCAGTCAGGGGAGCAGGATGGTTCATTTACCCTACGAGTATTTGCATAGATTGTTATCAGCTGTGGCTCAGTGGGTAGTACTTGAGCCCACAACCTTCTGACTCAGAGGTGAACGTCCCACTCCATGGACCTGAGTACCTAATCTAGGCTGACATTTCAGTGCAGTACTGAGGGAGTGCTGTCTTTCAGATGAGATGTTAAACCAAGGTCTTGTCTACTCTCTCAGGTGGATACAAAAGATTCTGGGGCACTATTCGAAGTAAGAGCAGTGGAGTTCTCCTGATACCCTGGCCAATATTTATCTCATGACCTCAGGACGTCCCAAGGTGCTTTACAGCCAATGAAGTACTTTTGAAGTGTAGTCACTGTTGTAATGTAAGAAACGCGGCAGCCAATTTGAGCACAGCAAGATCCCACAAACAGCAATGAGATAAATGACCAGATAATCTGTTTTAGTGACGTTGGTGGAGGGACAAATATTGGTGAGGACACCGGGAAGAACTCTCCTGCTCTTCTTCGAATAGTGCCATGGGATCTTTTACCTTCACCATCTTGATTCCTTGAATAATCTCTCCCCTAAGCCATCTCTTCCCCAGAGTTAACAATCTCAGGCAGAGGGATAGAGCACAAATCCCAGGAGTTAATAATGAGTCTGTACAAGGCAGTGCTATGGCTACATCTGGACTACTGTGTACAATTCTGGTCACCGTACTACAGCAAGCAGATCTTGGCATTGGAGGCAACAAAGAAAAGGACAACCAAATCAACCCCAAGGCATCTAAACGATGTTAAACATCCCATTGCACTACTTGAAGGAGAGCAGGGAATTCTTCCAATATTTTAACCAATATTCTACCCTCAAACCAAAGCCGATTGCATATCACTCATTGTGAGAACAGTTTGCTTTATAATCTTTAGATGCAACATTTTCATTCATCTCATTGCTATTTGTGGGGTTTTGCTGTGCACAAAATGGCTGCTACATTTGCCTACATTACATTAGTCACTGCACTTCAAAGTAATTCATTGTATCTCTCTTTTTTAAAAAATTTATTCTTCGGACATTAGCGAGGACGGCATTTATTGCCCATCCCTAGTTGCCCTGAGAAGGTGGTGGTGAGTCTTCTTCCATTACAATTGTTCATAGGTCACGAAGAGTGAATCACTTGGCGTTTGATTGGATTCACAGGCAGGCCAGACCAGGGAGGAGTGGCGGGTTCCCGTCCCTGAAGGACATTAATGAACCAGTTGGGTTTTTACAACAATCCATCGGCTTTTGTGGTCATTTATTCAGCCCAAAAATTACCGGGTTTATTGAATTCAGTTTGCCACAGCGGGATGTGAATCAGAGTCTCTGGATCGCTAATCCAGTGCCAAAACTGCTATACAACTGGAGCCATAATAATATAAAGTGTTCTGCAATATTTGTGAATCATGTGTTAAGATGCCATATAAATGCAATGCTTTTGTCTTTCGACCAACATTATGGAGAAGGGCGTTGTTCACGTTAAATGATGTACACTGGGCATGTAGACTCTGTCATGTGACTGAGATAGATAAATGGTAGATATATGGTGATCAGATCAGACATCTAGCTTCCCATTGTATGCTGGAGAGAAATGTGCCTCGAGAAATTGGCTCTATCACAAAGTTATTAAAAGACCATTGCACTGACATTTTTGGAAAGCTCGATTCTTATGGTGAATGAATTCATAAACATTTGTTTAGCAGAAAGTGAAATTTATGTCCTGGGGATCTCAGCATAATATTTGATAAATTGCTGTGTTAGTCACAGTGAACAAATTAATTTACAACCAGGACGAGAGAAAATAGCCTGTTGGGTGATTCTGCCAACCATCTTAAATGGAGTGACAAATATCTAACATTTTTTCTATTAGCAGAATGAAAGTACATCTTAACCTTTAATGACCTTTCCATCACCTCCTAAACAAACACTTTTATTCAGAAAATGTGCCCAGTTTATAAGGATACCGTTAAGGAAATCTTGGATTGGGTGAATGAATGAAGAAATTCATTTCAATTGAGTCTTTCCTTTACACTTCAGAATATGAAGGGATTCCTGATTTTTGGAGTAATTCATTATACAAGAGGGTAACCCAGGTGCTAGTGGCTTGATCTCGATTCGTGTGCAATCTAAAGAAAGAACGTGCATTTCTGTCGCGCCTTGTCATGACCTCGGGATGTCCCAAAGTGCTTCACAGCCAATGAAGCACTTTCGATGTGTAGTCACTGTTGTAATGTAGGGAAACGTAAAGAAAGGTCAAATGGTAAATAAACCTCCAAGTGATAGTAGATTTCATACACCGTGGGGTCGATTTTAATTTCTGTTAAAATGGAATGGGGGCACTCACCCCGATCTGACTGACTATAATTTTAAATTGCAGGCAGCAAGGACAGCCGGCCGAGTCCCCTTTAAATATGCAGATCGGACTGCGATGATATCAATGGGGCCCATTCTGCTATTTTAACCCAAGGCCTGAGTTGGGGGAGCAGTGGTGGATCCCCCCCCCCTACATCAGGCCAAACCTGCTGGTAACAGTATCCACGGCCAGAAGAGGCCCAGCGAGATACGTTTTCACATTTTCTTTTAGCTTCCTTGTGGGTCAGGAGTGTTCCCGAGGGCCCTAAAGGGAACCTTCGGCCTCCCCTGTCCCGGGCTTCTTTCTTTCTTTGAAGCTGTTGGATTTCATATATACAAAGAACGAGAACTACAAATTCACAGCTCTCATTTCTCCCAGTGATGGGGTGGAATTCCAGCACAAAAATAATTGATTCCTTTAAGAATATCAAACAAGTTGTGAGGAACAACACAAAAAATATAATGAGACTTGCCAGATATCGATGAGACTCTCCAAGTTTTCCTCATTACTGCAGTGATCAAGGGCAGGTCCACAACCTTGAGTACCTCTTTGGTTTCTGCACAGTTCCATTTTGCACCTGTTCAAATTTCTTCCCTTCCACCGCATATTAGAGCTGAAGGAAAAGTTACTCGGGGGAAATTTCAGGAACAACAAACAAAGGAAACTTGACAATTGCAATTCTTTTCAGATATTCTGCTGTGAACTCAATAGAAAATCATGACTTCCTAAACTATTTCTAATAACGCTCTTGTATTGACCCGTTGTCCCTCTAGTCCGAGGTAACCATGATGTAATACTCCACCTGCTTATCTTCAAGTTTTTTTATATACAATCCCCACACTTATATCACGGGCAGCCGCCCATATCGAGCAAATGCGCTAACCGTTTGCCATCACCGTAGGCGCCAAATACATAGGCGCTGCTTATAACGTATCAAGAGCACCGGCTAGCTCGGGCAGTTCAGTAAGTCCTTACCCTGTACTCCCCCACTTAAAAGGCTCTGCTGATTTCAGCCACAGTCGGGTCTTAGAGCAGATGTCCGCATCGTGTTAAAGTGCGATTATCTTAGTGATGAGATTCTGGATGTAACTGGTAAGAAGTAAGAGAGTCAGTTCATCAAGTCAGGCAGCATCTGTGGAGAAAGAAACAGAGTTAACGTTTCAGGTCGATGACCTTTCGTCAGAACTTGTCTTCAACCTGAAACGTAAACTCTGTTTCTTTCTCCGCAGATGCTGCCTGACTTGCTGAGCATTTCCAGCATTTTCTGTTTTTATTTCAGATTGGCAGTATTTTGCTTTTGATGAAGAGAGGAAGTTACTAAGTGGAGACTTCCTGGGTTTTTTTGGGGGTAAGTTGGTTACTTCGCTTTTTGGATTTACCGGCCACCGCGTATGGCGGCAAATCGCGGTAACACCAAATCACGGTAACACCAACACACCCGCTATAAGCGCTGGGGACTGTATCTCAAATTAAATTTCTACTGAGGTCCTGCATTCACACTGCACAGTTAGCATCGGTGCAAAGTGATTTTGGGTTCACGCTGACCTTAAACTGGGAGTGTAATTCCGGATTCAGGGCACCATCTGACTCTGGAGAGAAGCAGAGTGAGAGTCCTGGAAGGCGGTGGTCTCACTTTACTTCGGTTTTTGTACGGAGTGTAGACCCAGCGTGGTGTCAAACCTGGTTAGACACTCTGGACAATTTATAATCACACCTAACCTTAATTTAAATGTTTAGAGAGCAGGGATTCTCCCCTCCTTGTTCTCTGGACACTCACATTTTTTTTTGCTGCTGGAAGAGATGCAGTGGTTTTGTTACTGGACCAGTAATCCAGAGGCCTGGATTTACAATCCATAGATCTTGAGTTCAAATCCCACCATGGGCATTTTGAGAAATTGAATTCAGTTTTTAAAATCTGGAAATAAAAAGCTGGTATCAGTAATAGTGACCGTGAAGCTGTTAGATTGTCGTAAAGAATCCAACTGGTTCACTAATGTCCTTTAGCGAAGGAAAACTGCGGTCCTTACCCGGTCTGGGCCTATATGTGACTCCAGTCCCACACCAATGTAGCTGTCTCTTAACTACCCTCTGAAGTGGCCACTCAGTTATAACTGGGGATGATCATCAAATGCCTGCCTTTCCAGCAACACCCACATCCTGACAATGAATATTAACAACAGACATAAATTGGGGGAATTCCAATACAGATGGGAGAAAGGAAAGATAGAAATAATGGGAATAATATTGGTCGCACTGTTTTCAATTCCTGTGCATTATGAGATAACCATTGAATCAAAGGGGTTTGGGAAATGCATGGTCTGTTCTTTTAAATGGCTGTCACCGTAATGTTGCCTTGTTATAATGTTGCCTTACGGTGTTTTCCAATAGCCAAGCACACCACCCTCCTTTGCATTTTCACCCGACGAATGTAGCCGCAAGCTAATCCAGTTTTTAAAGACGCTAAACAGTTAAACTCTGTGCAGAATTCCCTTCTTTCAATCCACATCCTCGCAGCTTTCCCTAGTAGAGTACCTAACAACAACAACTTGCATTTATATAGCGTCTTTAATGTAGTAAAACGACCCAAGGCGCTTCACAGGAGCGATTATCAGACACAATTTGACACCGAGCCACATAAGGAGATGTTAGGACAGGTGACCAAAAGCTCGGTCAAAGAGGTAGGTTTTAAGAAGCGTCTTAAAGGAGGAGAGAGAGAAGCAGAGAGGTTTAGGGAGGGAATTCCAGAGTTTAGGGCCTAGGCACGGCCGCCAATGGTGGAGCGATTAAAATCGGGGATGCGCAAGAGGCCAGAATTGGAGGAGCGCAGAGATCTCGGAGGGTTGTAGGGGCTGGAGGAGGTTAAAGAGATAGGGAGGGGGTGAGGCCATGGAGAGATTTGAAAATGAGGGTGAGAATTTTAATCTAGTGAAAAAGCAGGACCTGCCGACTCTGAGAGCAGTACAGTTTCATGAATAAGTTGGTGGGGCATGGCTGAGCTGAATTCTCTGATAGTGTCCAATTCCTATCCTCACCATGACCCCAAGCAAGACTCACCTCCACGTGGATGTGAACCTTTCATGGTGCAGCTGAAATGTGAGGACCTTGCAGAATTGCAGAAAGATATTTGTGCGTGCGTGTGTTCACCTTTTAAATGGACAAATTATTCAGGAAACACAATAGCATTTTCAGACTGAAGCACGAAAGTCTTTGAATAGAATCTCGAGATTACCATTATTACGTGGCCTTTCATTGCTCCTGTTTGGTCCCGTGACTGAGTCATCTCTATTATGATTTATATAAATATAAATCGACATCCCCAAAATGGGGCTAAAACGGTGTGGGGATATCGTTGATGGAGCTTTATTACAGAAAGCCACAATGAATGTATTTTTTTTCTTAAAATATTCACTAAAAGCAAACCTTTTTTTTAAAAAAAAAATGGCCCATTCTTAATGTCCGTTTGATGTATAGGAGTCAGCCTGCAGATGTAAAGCAGGCCAACTGGTTTCATATTTCAGTGGAAAGTCATTTTTGAAGCAATTTATTCTAACCTCAATGTTCCAGCACACTGGTTCATATCTCAGTGCCATTCACCAGGGGAACAGAAGTGGGCTCTTGTAATGAAGCATTAGTAGAGCACGACTCCATCATATTTTTCCTCATTGGACATTTGGGAGAAATTCGTTAGTTTCTCTTCAGGGCATAACTCAATTGATGAAGACTGATAAACGTCCCTTTGTTTTACTCTATCTGTGACCATTGCCATTATGTTTCGCTTCAGTGGCACAGATTCCCCGTGACATGTGCCCTGTTATACCGAGTGTACTTTTGGCCCACTTTGCCTTCATTGAATGATTTCTTCTGGAAAATATTCCTGGAGAAAAAGAAACGCAAGGTGGGGGGAGGGGTGGTAATTTTAACCGAATTCATATGGATAGTGAAATCGGGGAGGGGTATAAATGGACGGGGGGTGCGATTCCCACTGTTTCCTGCCGGGTGGATTCATTTAAAATCACCCCCCTTAATAATGTCAGAACCCTAGCTGATTAGAAAGCACCCCCCAAATTGTTTAACTTATAAGGTGTCAGCCATGGCTCAGTGGGCAGTACTCTTGCCGCTAAGTCAGAAAGTCATTGGTTCAAGTCCCACTCCAAAGACTTGAGGATAAAATCTAGGCTGACACTCCCACTGCAGTACTAAGGGAGTGCTGCATTGTCAGAGGTGCCACCTTTCGGATGAGACATTAAACCGAGGCCCTGTCTGAATGTAAAAGATCCCCTGGTCACTTGGAAAAAGAGCAGGGGAGTTCTCCCCGGTGTCCTGGCCGATATTTATCCCTCAACCGACATCACTAAAAGAACAGATGATCTGGTCATTGTCTCTTTGCTGTTTGTGGGATCTTTCCGTGCGCAAATTGGCTGCCGTATTTCTATACATTACATGAATGACTACACTTCAAAAGTACTTTACTTGGCTGTAAAGCGCTTTGGGAGGTCCCTAGGTTGCGAAAGGCGCCATAGAAATACAAGTTCATTTTTTTTTACTTCCAGAGTGGTATCCCTGAACTAGCAGGTAATATTTACCACTCCGCAGCGCATTGTTACACAGAAAAAACCCTCTTGCTGTTTTTCCCTCTGCTCTCTCTTTTCACCAGCTTTCAATTGCGGCAGATGGTTGCTGTGCAACTAATCAGAGCTGGGCCTGCGACACACGAGCAGCGAGTAGCTACACATCTGCAGCGCTCCATGAATGGAAGGGGGTTATTTAATTAATGTTAAAAGGAGTGTCACAGTTGAGTCATGCAGCTTTTCCAGCTGCCTAACTGATCCCCGTACTCTCTCGCTGCCAGACTGATACTCCATGCGTTCTGCGGTCGGCTGGGTTCATTAACAAATATTATCGTTCATTTTTTCACTTTAAAATACACAAATCACATAGCTTCCATGCGATGCAAGTTATTAACGCCATAAAAAAAGTAAACAAAGCACTGGGATCATTCCTAGAGAGATAGAATTGAAAATTAGAGAAGTTATGTTAAACTTTTATCGATCCTTGGTTAGACCACACTTGGAGTATTGTGAAAAGTTCTGGTCTCCATACTATACAAAGGATATAGAGGCACTGGAGAAGGTGCAAATAAGATTTACCAGGATGATACCAGAACTGAGAGGTTATACCTATCAGGAAAGATTGAACAGGCTGGGATTCTTTCCTTTAGAAAAGAGTAGACTGAGGGGTGACCTGATAGAGGTCTTTAAGATTATGAAAGGGTTTGATAGGGTAGACGTAGAGAAGATGTTTCCACTTTGTGGGGGCGACCAGAAATAGGGGCCATAAATATAAGATAGTCACTAATAAATCCAATAGGGAACTCAGGAGAAACTTCTTTACCCAGAGAGTGGTGAGAATGTGGAACTCGCTCCCGCAAGGAGTAGTTGAGGCGAATAGCAGAGATGCATTTAAGGGGAAGCTGGATAAACACATGAGGGAGAAAGGAATAGAAGGATATGCTGATAGGGTTAGATGAAAAGGGGAGGGAGGAAGCTCGTGTGGAGCATACACACCAGCATGGACCTGTTGGGCCGAATGGCCTGTTTCTCTGCTGTAAATTCAATGTAATTCGATGTATGTTGAGTCGGCATTGTGATTCTTATGAAGTTAAACAGGGCAGGCCTTCGATCTGTCACAAGTTGGTACTGGGAACTGTGACAGCTTTGGCAGAGATCTGCCCGATTCACAGTGTCTCATGGGGGGCTGCGAAGAAAATGTATAAACATGAGCTCCTGTGGCGAGTGTCGGACTGTAGCTCCTTATCGAGCCACGAACGTTACAAATTGAATAGCCAGGTGGTGAAGGATGGAATACTAGAGCCTAGGTCTTCAGTTGCTTCCAAGCCTTTATTCACAGAGATCAATACAACCCACGCCCAAGATAAGCTCTCTTATAAATGGATACAAGAGAGTCCCCAATTGATACACACCACCAGAATACAATTAACATTCATTGATATAAATCACATGGACACAATTAACAACCAACGTGTGTGTTTGTACAATGTTTAAATCTTTTTTAAAATTCATTTTCAGGATATGGGCATGGCTGGCGAGGCCAGCATTTATTGCCCATCCCTAATTGCCCTTGAGAAGGTGGTGGTGAGCCTTCTTCTTGAACCGCTGCAGTCCGTGTGGTGAAGGTTCTCCCACAGTGATGTTAGGGAGGGAGTTCCAGGATTTTGACCCAGCGACGATGAAGGAACGGCCGATATATTTCCAAGTCGGGATGGTGTGTGACTTGGAGGGGACCTTGGAAGTAGTGGTGTGCCCATACACCTGCTGCCCTTGTCCTTCTAGGCGGTGGAGGTCGTGGGTTTGGGAGGTGCTGCTGAAGAAGCCTTGGCGATTTGCTGCTGTACATCCTGTAGATAGAACACACTGCAGACACGATGCGCCGATGGTGGAGGGAGTAGCTGGTTAAGTCCATGGACGAGGTGCCAATCCATCGGATTGCTTTGTCCTGGATGGTGTTGAGCTTCTTGAGTGTTGTTGCAAGTAGAGAATATTCCATCACATTCCTGACTGGCTTTTCCATCCACACATGGAATATAAGTCACAGGTTAAACTACTTTGTGGAGCACCGTCCACACATCATGGGGTTTTTGACTCTTCGCTCTATTGGTTTAAAGACATTGCTTATTGTCCTTAAGTGTCAGCTATGGAACAATGGGTAGCACGCTCGCCTCTGAGTCAGAGGGTCCTGGGTTCATAGTCCCACTTCAGGACTTGAGCGCACTATCTAGGCTGACATTCCCAATGCAATACTGAGGGAGTACTGCACTATCGGAGGTGCTGTCTTTCGAATAAGACGTTAAACCAAGGTCCTGTTTGCTCTTTCAGATGGACGTAGAGGATCCTGTGGCAGTATTTCGAAGTGTCCTGGCCAATATTAATCCTTCAACCAACAACACTAAAAAACAAATTATCCGGTCATTTATCACATTGCTGTTTGTGGGAACTTGCTGTGTGCGAATTGGCTGCTCTGTTTCCTACTTTACAACAGTTACAGCACTTCATTGGCTGTAAAGCACTTTGGGATGTCCTGAGGTCAAAAAAGGCGCTATATAAATGCAAGTCTTTCTTCTTCCCCTTCAAGCAGTAAGAGGATGTTAGTCTCACAATATCAATTTGTCAATGTTCCAATTGGAGACATCTTTGTATTTTGTGGCATAAAGATGGATCAGCCCAGTTGCTTCCAATGAAAGTTAGGATGAAATCCTGTATTAGAAGGACACTGAACAGAGAAATGTTTGTAGATCCCAAGATGTCCCTGATAACTTTATAATGGGCAAAATCTAAATATTACTGATGATTTTGTCAGAAATGGTGATGTAAATAATAGAAGTGACAGAAATCGCACTCATTTTTTGTGATGGAAAGTTTTATTGAACCACTGGGATCGAGATCTAATTTCGGTAAAACGGTAACTCCTGCCAACTTTGTGGCCCCGATATTTACGGGGAGGGTGCGGGGGAGCGCGTGGGAATCCCGGTGAGGTATAGGGCGCGGAGGTCCTGCCGAATTTAACGGCAGGAACTCATTATAACTTTTTTCTTCCGTTTCCCGCCCGGCAGCTGGCCAAATTGAGAGGCTGACCGGTTGCTGGCCGGAAAACCAGCGGCAGGATCCTTGGGGATGGTCTCCGGCAATCGGGAAGGGGGACGGCCGGAGATCGGGGCTAGCCGGGGGGGGGCTGGGGGGGGGAGGGGGAGGTGAGGGAGGTCCGCGATCGCGGTGGGGGTGGGGGGGGGGGGAAGAGAAGAGATTTGTTAATGAAGTGTCCCACCTCTCACACCACGAAACCAGCCGCTGTGAAAGTGGCGGCAGGCGCGCACGTGGCAGACTGGGGGCGCGTTCCCCGTTTTAAAAATTTTTGATCTTCTCCCGCCCTTCGTGAGGCGGGGTGGGGGGAGGGCGGGGGGTTAATACCAAGGCCCGTGTGTGAGTTTCTGCAATATCTCTGGAATTTATCAACCGTAAAATTATGATCCCAATGTCTTGTCTTCACCAATTCTGCTCGCTGGATCTCAGTTACTCCTTTAGTATCCTGACAGCAGATAAAGGAATGCTAGGAAGGGGAATGCAACCACAAAGGTTAAGGGAGAATGGAACACTTTTCTGATGGGTTGCCCCCAAAGTTAGCAGCAGCAGGGATCAGGGAGAGTATAAAGCTCCTACTGACCTGTTCACGTCAAACTGGCTCCCTACAATCTTCCAATGACTTCCGTCCGATGCCTTCATCGTAACTCTAAGCCGCTCTCCGAGCAGTGTCCGTATTTCTCACAGAAATGTTCTTTGTTTGAACTTAAAGGTGCATTGTAGAAACACAGCTGTGGGAGGACGGTGCTGTCTTTAATCCTTGCTGTTCCTCACTTGGGTGTCTTTGGGGATTGGAATCCTCCGTCAATCATTTACATTACTGATGGTGATGGGCTCAGAATTTACCCCAAAAAAAAGCAAAGTGAAAGGAAAACTAGAGTAGCAGATGTTTTTTGACGTAGAAATCATAGCATCAGACAGCACAGAAGGAGGCCATTCAGCCCATCGTGCCTGTGCCGGCTCTTTGAAAGAACTATCCAATTAGTCCCACTCCCCCCTGCTCTCTCCCCATAGCCCTGCCAATTTTTCCATTTCAAGTATTTATCCAATTCCCTTTTGAAAGTTATTATTGAATCTGCTTCCACCGCACTTTCAGGCAGTGCATTCCAGATCATCACAACTCGCTGAGTAAAAAAAGTTCTCCTCCTCTCCCTCCCCGCCCAACCCCCGGTTCTTTTGCCAACTATCTTAAATCTGTGTCCTCTGGTTATCGACCCTCCTGCCTGTGGAAATAGTTTCTCCCTGTTTACTCTATCAAAACCCCATATAGTTTTAAATATAACCCCATATAATTAAATCTCCCCTGAACCCTCTCTGCTCCAAGGAGAACGATCCCAGCTTCTCCAGTCTCTCCACCTAATTGAAGTCCCTCACCCCAGGTACCATTCTAGTAAACCTCCTCTGCACCCTCTCCAAGGCCTTGACATCCTTCCTAAAGTGCAGTGCCCAGAATTTTATGTAGTACTAATAACAGATATGTACAAAATAAAATAAACCTACATAAAAATGTTATGTAACTCTGTTAGTACTTTATTGCTCCTTGTCATGGGGCAAAGACCCGTGAACAGACCTTTGACCTCCCCCCTCCTCCCAGGGCCCTCGATGCCCCCTCCTCCCAGGGCCTGCAATGCCCCCTCCCCAGGGTGACCACTAGCAAGGTAAGTTATAGGGAAGAGGCCACGATTGTGGAGGTTCACTTCTACTCCTCGGGGGCCCACAAAAATAATTCGCTGCTTATCTTTAGCCCGTGGAACCGGTCAGAGTGAGCACGGCGCACGTGCCCACATAAAATGACCATCAGTCCTATTCACGTCATAGGACCCTGACTTCCATATTAAAAGAGGTCGGTCGCCTGAAAAAACCCGGGTGCTTTGGACACCCGGCGGGAGGCCCTTCTCAAAATGGCGTCAGCCACTTCACTGGGTGGTAACAGGGGCGAGAAGGAGACCGATCCCAGTCTGAGGCCGTTAACGCTGGGCGAGGGGCGGTGAAAATCCTACCCCCCCACCCCCAATTATTTCAGGTCCATGAAATACAAAGTGGTTTCAGGCCTGAACTTTGACATTTCAGCAAAAGAAATGAGGTATGGCCAGGATTGTCAAGGAGTTGCTGATTGGAATGACTACATCTAGTGACATCACTATTTCCGGCCAGAATGGAGATGATGGGGGAATTCCCCCGTCAATCACGCCTGGAGACCACACCCCTGTACGTGACTGGGATTGATTTTATGCACATAATTTGTATTATGTAACTATCCTCCACTCACTGCATTTTGCTGGAGAAATAATCCTGCTTTTATCGGGAGAAGTTGCTATAGTTTCGGTCATGAGTTTTGTTTGCTGCAGTTCGCAGAGACTCTGTTTAAATAGAGACTGTAAATGGACTTTATTTACTGTAAAATAGACCGTTTGCTGTGAGTCCTGCCGTAAGTCCTACCGCCGCCTCCAACTCATTGGCTGACACAATGGTGTCAATAGACACTCTGGATTTTAATTGGCCCCTGTACCTCAATCAGAGCTCATTTTGACCGCTGTTTCTGTACCAAGAGTTAGAGGTGAGAAAATAAATATCTGTCTTGGAAGTACTACATAGAAGATATCACCAGGGAAACACCACTGAAACTGAAGAGGGTCACAGGAGAGAGCCATTAATGCTGCATTGCCAAGCAGGTAAGCATGGGCGTCAGCTGTGGCTCAGTGGGCAGCACTCTCGCCTCGGAGTCAGCAGGTTGTGGGTTCATGCCCCATTCCAGAGACTTGAGCACGCAATCCAGGCTGACGCTCCCAGTGCTGTACTGAGGGAGTGCTGCACTGTCAGAGGTGCCATCTTTCGGATGAAACATTAAACCCAGGCCCTGTCTGCCCTTTCGTGGATGTAAAAGATCCCATGGCATTATTCGAAGATGAGAATGTTTATCCCTCAACCAATACTATTAAAACAGATGAGCTGTTCATTATCACATTACATAGAATTTACAGCACAGAAACAGGCCATTCAGCCCAACTGATCTGTGCCGGTTTATGCTCCACACGAGCCTCTTCCCACACTACTTCATCTAACTCTATCTGCAAATCATTCTATATTGCTGTTTGTGGGATCTTGCTGTGTTTCCTACATTACAACAGTGATTATGCTTCAGAAGGTACTTCATTGGCTGTAAACTGCTTTGGGACATCCTGAGGAGGTGAAAGGTGCCATATAGTAGGTACAGTATGGTAGGTACAGCACAGGTGGAGGCTGTTCGGCCCATTGTGCCTGTGTTGGCTCTTTGAAAGAGCTATCCAATTAGTCCCATTCCCCTGCTCTTTCCCCATAGCCCTGCATTTTTTTTCCCTTCAAATATTTATCCAATTCCCTTTTGAAAGTTATTATTGAATCTGCTTCCTCCGCCCTTTCAGGCAGCGCATTCCAGATCATCACAACTCGCTGCATAAAAAAATGTTTCCTCATGTCGCCTCTGGCTCTTTTGCCGATCACTTTAAATCTGTGTCCTCTGGTTACCGACCCTTCTGCCACTGGAAACAGTTTCTCCTTATTTACTCTGTCAAAACCGTTCATGATTTTGAACCCTCTAACAAATCTCCCCTTAACCTTCTCTGTTCCAAGGAGATCAATCCCAGCTCCTCCGGTCTCTCCACATAACTCTGGAGCCCCTCATCCCTGGTACCCGTCTAATAAATCTCCTCTGCGCCCTCTCCACGGCCTTGACATCCTTCCTAAAGTGCGGTGCCCAGAATTGGACACAATACCCCAGCTGAGGCCTAACGAGCGTTTTATAAAGGTTTAGCATTACTCCCCTGCTTTTGTATTCTATGCCTCTATTAATAAAGCCCAGGATCCCATATGCTTTTTTAACAGCCTTCACAACCTGTCCTGCCACCTTCAAAGATTTGTGCATGTAAACCCCCAGGTCTGTCTGTTCCTGCACCCTCTTTAAAATTGTACCCTTTAGTTTATATTGCCTCTCCTCATTCTTCCTACCGAAATGCATCACTTCACACTTCTCTACATTAAATTTCATCTGCCATGTGTCTGCCCATTTCACCAGTCTGTCTACGTCCTCCTAAAGTCTGTTACTATCCTTCTCATTGTTTACTACATTTCCGAGTTGTTTAACTGCAAGTCTGTTATATTTTTACTTTCTCATGATGCCTTGCTGTATTTTTCTGCTGGCTATGATGTAGCAAAGACCCAGATCTACATTTGTCACTCACCACATGACGAGTTTCTAATCACAGTGAGGTAGTCTTGGAGACGATGCCAACCTCTCTGCATCTGGGTATTCCAGATGATCCAGGCTGATAACCTCTGCTTTGATACTTTTACAGTCCCTTGAAACTAGGGCAATCAGTCAATTGTGATTAAAGGGTTGGATTCAGATAATATTCAAACACAAAATTATGAAGGCGATGCCATGGAAAACTAATGAGAAGCACAAATCACCAGGAAAGCTATTTCCCAACTGGGAGAAGGAAAAGGATGTCAACTTTTGACATTGTCCCAATGCTATCAATAGTGTGCAAAGGACCAATATAGCAGAGTCCTGTAACAGGTCATGGGACATGTGAAAGGCAAGGAGTGGAAATATCTTTAAATGAGGTATACTTTTAAAGCTGTAGTGCTCCATAATTGCCTTGTTATTAAGTTTCGAATGGGATTGTTAAGTGATAAATATATCAGGTTTAAGCCGCAGAGATTAATGTGCGATTTGTTTGCTCACTCCTACACATACCTGTTAAATTTTTGTCATTCTCAAAGCAGCACCCAGGAGCAAGGAACGGGAATCATAAGAGTAAATACTCAACCCAGACATTCGTAACTTCAGTCTCAAACCCTTAAGTGATATAACAACCCTCTGGAAAAGGTGGGATATCCCCTGTGTACCCCAACTCCACTCTGTGTCCGCCCCAGGTCTGAAGTGTGTTAAATTACTGTACAAATATACGGTTGATTTAGCGTCCTGTAAATCTGTGTATCCCAACAACAACAGCAACTTACATTTATATAGCGCCTTCAATGTAATAAAACATCCCAAGGCACTTCACAGGAATGTTATCAGACAAAATTTGATACTGAGCTACATAAGGAGATATTAGGACAGGCTTGGTCAAAGAGGTAGGTTTTAAGGGGCGTCTTAAAGGAGGAGAGAGAGGTAGAGAGGGGGAGAGGTTCAGGGAGGGAATTCCGGAGCTTAGGACCTAGGCAGCTGAAGGCACGGCCGCCAATGGTGGAGCGATGGAAATCACTAATAAATCTGTGTAAAATCCAGTGACTGCTTTCTCCCCTTTGCGTAAAAGAAAATGTTTTGGAAAATGTTTAATTTAAAATTCATTTAATCGCCGGACGGTTAGTTGTTAAACTTTTGCCAATTTCCTGTTTCAACTTGTACTCGGCTTGTAATGTCTGAGACCTTGAAATAAAATGTTTGTTAAAAAAAATGTTGTAGGGCATCAGTGCTTTTTATTTTAAAATCAGTTAGTACCTTTGCCTCATGGTGAGGAAATCTGCATTTTTTTTTATTAATGCTCGGGATGTGGGCATTGCTGACATTTATTGTCCCTCTCTAGTTGCCCTTGAGAAGGTACAACTGAGGGGTTTGCTCGGCCATGTCACAGGGCAGTTAAGAGTCAACCACGTTGGTGTGGGACCGGAGTCACATATTGGCCCGGACTGGTCTCCTTCCCTAAAGTGAACCATTTGGGGTTTTTAACAACAACCCGACAGCTTTGTGGTCACTTTTTTTTGTTCCTGGTACCAGCTTTTTATCTCCAGACCTTTTTAAAACTGGATTTGAATTACCATCAGACTGCCATGGTGGGATGTGAACTCACATTCACTTGATTATTAGTCCAGGCCTCTACATCACTAGTCCTGTAACATAACCACTAGACTGCAAAGCAATTTGTGATCAACTGTAATTCCAGCAGTATTACTCCACATTAGGACCAGCGAGCGAGCTGCTACAATTCCACTTCTCTCCTCCGTTGGTTGAATGATATGAATCATAACGACTAAAATAAACGCTGCAAGGAATTTGAGGACTGGATGGAAACCTGGAATTTATTTTAGCAGCTGATGTTGGAACCTTGTTGTCTGGACCGTCTGTTAGATTAAAGGAAGAGGGAGTGACTAGAAATTGCCTTTGTGCACAAGGAAAATAAATTCTGACAAAACAGTGGAAACAAAATGTAAATAATGCTTTTAGTAACCTCGCCCGTGGAGCGATTTCCTTCAAACACCAACATCTTCATTCAACTGTAAATTAAGAACAGATGTGCACGAGAGTAATCTTGCTTTATTCATTGCACCTCAACGATTCTTAGCTGTAAAATTACCCTAATGTGAATTTTGATTACCTCAATCTGGCTTTTCTGTTTCCTTGTGTATGACCTTCGGTAAGTGATTGAAGCTTTATTACTCACGTTTGACGTCCTTACCTGATTGTGCCTCTCTGTCTTTCTCCAGCGTCATCAAAAAGCCAATTTAGACTGGGTTGGGGGGTTGGGAGGGGAACTGGTGGGGGGGGAAGGAAATCTGCTGTGATATTTTTTTAAAAACGATTGCATTTATATAATGCCTATCACAACCTTGGGACGTCCCAAAACACTTCACAGCCAATAAAATACTTTTGAAGTGTAGTCACTGTTGTAATGTAAGGAAACACAGAAACCAATTTGCACACAGCAAGATCCCACAAACAGCAACATGACAATGACCAGATAATCTGTTTTAGTGATATAGGCTGAGGGGTAAATATTGGCCAGAATACCGGGGAGAACTCCCCTTCGAAATAGTGCCCTGGGATCTTTTACGTCCACCTGAGAGGGCGGACAGAGGGGTCGATTTTAGGATGGCCGAGCGGGCGCGTTCGTGGCGAGGGGGGGGCTCCGAAAATTCGGGATTCCCAGGGGGCGGGTCCGGAGCCCGGCTCCAACCCGTCCACTTCCCGGTTCCCCAATGATGCGCGCGCAGCCCCCGCATGCGGGACTCCCACCGGCCGTTGTCAGGGCCTGAATGGACTCATTGTTGAGCCGTGCTTGAAGCTCGAGGGAGGCTAGCCTTTCCTCCATCGCAGACATTCCTGCACCTACCCACGACACTATTTCAGAGATGCCCTCACGTCCCTGTGACAGTATCTCGGAGATTCCCTCCTGTACCTGTACCATCATTCCACTCATGCAGGAGTTGGACTCCTCCATCCTCTGCGCGATTGTGGAGAGTGCGCGTGGCACCTGTTCCAGTACCTCGGCAATGTGCTGCTGGCCCTCGATGACTCTCCTTTTCATGGCTGGCCCCCAGGGTTCAGCATCTGGGTCCAGCTGAGCAGAGCCTGGAGAAGAGTGCTCCCACCGACGCGGACTCTCCACGGCTGCCCCTGCCACAAGGGTCTGCTCGTGCTCACATGTGCGTGGTGACTCACCATGTACAACCCCAACTAACTGAGGACGAGGACCCACCGAGGTGTGTGTATCTGCGCTGGTGGATGGCTGGCTCAGATGTGACGATGCACCCTCATAGGCCGGCAGGTCCTCTGAGGAATGGCCCTCCGCAGTCACGGTGGTTGCAGATGGCCCTGCAAGAGAACTGAAAGCAATATTAAGCATGTGGACAGATGTTGAGGTGCTGCAGATGCCAAGTGATGTTAAGATCATTCGCTATCATGAGTGCTGAGTGTTAGATTTCTGTCACTAGCCGTTTGTGCGCTCCCAGTCTCGGCGTCCGCCACGGACAGGCACTCCAGCGTCCGGCTTAGTTCCGATGCCTGCTGCTCCGCGTCCGTTAGGACCACCTGGTGTGGCGGGCCCCCTCCGGTCCTTGCCCTCTCCCGGGCATTCTGGCATCTCTTCTCCTATCAAGGCAAAACACAGAGAGGCGAGATTGAGTGATTGTTGCATAGTGACCCGCTGCATGCATTGGTGTGGGTGGGGGTGACCGTGAGGGAGATGCACGGGAGGGTGTGTGTGAGACATAGCCATGAGATTGTATGAGGATTGGGTTGCGTGGTAGTGTTCGAATGGGGACTGGGGCGGTGAGTAAGTGCAGGCAAGGTGAGGATGATGGTTGAGTGGATGTGAGGAGTGATGCGAGAGCGTTGTGGTGGCAGTGCAGAAGGAGTTGTGTGGTGGTGGAGGTGATGTGGAAGGCGGAGTGTGGGAGAATGTGTAAGTATACTCACTTTGGCCGACCTGGTTAGGTCATTAAAACGCTTCCTGCACTGGACCCAGGTTCGGCACACATTGCTGCTGCTGACCTCCTCGGCCACCTCCAGCCAGGCCTTCTTGGTGGCGGAGGGAAGCCACCTCCTCCCATCGGATGGAAAAAAGATTTCCCTCCTCCTCCTCACCCCATCGAGCAGCACCTGGAGTGAGGAGTCAGAGAACCTTGGAGCAGCCTTGCTTCTGGCCTGCTCCATGCTCCAAAAGTGGTTCTTTGCTGCAGGAGGAGCATTGGAGGACTGCCCCTTTAAATAGGGCTCCTCCTGCTGACAGCCTGTGATGCGGGTGCGCAGTGCGCCCGCTGCGCAGGTCTGGAACGGTGAACCCGGAAGCACGCGTAAGTACCTTCGATTAGGCTGCGATCGCGTGCGGAGCACCCCGATTTCACTGGGCACGTTACCCACGGGCCCAGTCGACCCTCCGCTGCCAACCCGCCTCCCTCCTAATATCGGGCCCAGGGACTCATTTTAACATCTCATCCAAAAGACGGCACCTCCAACAGTGCAGCACTCCCTCAGTACTGCACTGGGAGTGTCAGCCAGGATTATGTGCTTAAGTCTCTGGAGTGGGACTTGAACCCACTATTGTAAAGCACTCATTCTAGGTTTGTGTGTTGTTAATTGCTACTCGTGTTGTGTAGTATTTGCCTTTACCTCTGCTTATGTTGTAAAAAAATTGGATTGGGCATTTTGATCTGTGCCAAGTGAGCCTAAAATTTGGGGTTAACAGGAGATGCGTTGGGAACCTTACATAAATTCCAATGTGTTATTACTGGTAAATAGGGTAATTGTTAGCCCTTCATGATGATGGGATTATGAATTGTGAATGAGTGCAAATTTCAATTGGTTCAACATCCAGCCGAATTGTTAAAAACTGCATTACTAGTTATGCTAGTGTAGTGGTTTTGTTACTGGACTAGTAATCCAGAGGTCTGCGCTAATAATTCAGAGAACATGAGTTCAGATCCTACCATGGCCAGTTTGGGAATTTGAATTCAGTTTAAAAAATCTGGAAATATAAAGCTGGTCTCAGTAAAAGTGACCGTGAAGCTGTCGGATTGTCGTAAAAACCCAACTGGTTCACTAATGTCCTTCAGGGAAGGAAACCTGCCGTCCTTACCCGGTCTGTGTCTATATGTAACTCCAGTCCCACACCAACCTGGTTGACTCTTAACTGTCCCCTGAAGTGGTCTAGCCACTCAGTTGTGTCAAATTGCTAGCAGTGGTTCAATAAGAAGGCCCACCTCCACATTCTCAGGGCAACTAGGGGTGGGCAATAAATGCCGGCTTTGTTAGGCATTTGGTAGTGAATAATGCCAATTGTAATTTCTATGATAAAATTTAGATTTGAAACATGAAGGATTAGGGCATTTGGACAATGAGATTGATCTCCCCCTCCGACAGATCATTTTGTGGACTTTCCCAAACTGTTTTCATCTCCTCAGGAATCCAAGATTACTCAACCCTGGCCAGTTCCATTTCCATTGCCGGGGATCACAAGTAAACCTTAGCAATCTGCCTTTTCGCAGTTCACACAGATAAGGAAGGCCACTTGACCATCTCGCCTTTCCTTCCACAGAAAGTTTGAATCTTCCCCATCGTAGAGTCTAACTGCCTCTTGAATGACTCCGGAGTTTCTTGCCTTCGTTCCCCTACCCAGTGACCACTCTTTACACGAAGGGGTGCATCAGCACATCAGTCCCTCTCGTCCTTTGTCAAATTGCTGTCGGAGCATGCTGGGAGAGGAAAGACTCTTTAAAAAAAAACTGCTTTGCAATTCTTAGTGAGGTGTTAGCATCGGAGCCATAATTAAAGGGCATCTTATTAATGGAAGTATTCATTTAAAGGAATAGTTTGCTCAGCGACTAAATCTATCGCCTGTACATTCCATAATGTTTAGATGACTGTATACAGGGTAAAAGGCAATGCTTTAGTGTCACTGTAAAACTGTGGTATTTTATGGAACTCTTGCTGCTATTAAAATTCAGAGAACAAATCTGAAAATGCATTTACTATAGACCTGCTTTATCATCGCCGCTCTTTATTAATCCAATGGAGCTCATTTCATTATTTTTATGGATTTTTGCCCCTTTGATCTCTGTGCTGGTGACATCATTTCATAGAAAAACCAATTGTGGTTCTACACATCAGCAGTCGTGTCATTTCTTGTCTAACAAATTCTTCAGCTGAGTCTCACCGGGGACAACTTTAATGAAGGAAGGTACACCATCCGTGGACTCTCAAGTAACCCTTGGTACAAATTAGATTGTTTATCATTGTGCCTTTTACTGGAGTTCCTGGCTTGCCACTGTAAGAGCAAGTGCCTATTAATTCCAGTAAAACTTCTATCGGCTAAAAAAGGCAGCATTTATTTGGTGGGAGATCTTTAGCAAACCCATTAGACCGACTGTCTCAGGAGAACAAATTGTGCATTGGAATAATTAGCCAGAATTTCTCCATCAGCATTACTTCTCACCCTTCCCCAAACCTGCCGGGAATCTGCCCCCGTCAAGTCCTTCAGGAGATCAGAGAGAAGATCAATGCCAAGAGAAATAAACATGCGCACACTGCTGAGATTGAAAACAGAAGGTTTGACGTAGCCCCATGGAGTTCTCTAGACTCTGAATGGTTCCACTGTAGGAAAGGGAGAGATACTCCCCAGTTTGATTCAGGCAGAGGAGTCCTTTAAACAAGTACCATCAAGTTACCTTTCTGTTCCAGCTCAAAGGCATGAGGGAGATAAGTCTACAGAGGATTGGTCTTATCTCTCCTTAAAGCCAACATTGTCATATTTCCATGGAATAATTACACCCCTGTCTATTTAAGGCAGGAGTCTGTACACACTGTACACAAAGCGGACACTCTACAGAGGAAGAAATGAATTGCATTTAAACAAATCTACACTTTCTGAGAACACCCTTCTCCATCACATTACATGGGGATATTCAATAACAACATTTTTAGCCTTTTCTAAAGCCTCTAAGAACAGTGACCCCACCCATATGTCACCTTACCTTTAAATGGCCGCATCCCTTTAAATTTCAGCTAAAGCATGATTTTGTGTACCTGCCCATTAAACCTATCTTTTTTTTTTATTTGTTCATGGGATGTGGGTGTTGCTGGCGAGGCCGGCATTTATTGCCCATCCCTAACTGCCCTCGAGAAAGTGGTGGTGAGCCGCCTTCTTGAACCGCTGCAGTCCATGTGGTGAAGGTTCTCCCATATCTCTACTCAAGACCAAAGGGCAGATATATATAATTATACAAACGAGCTCACCCCCTTATAATTGCAGGCAGTCAGTTCACTGAACAGTTGGTTAGCTTTGCATTTTCAGTGCGCTGCCTGGAACAACCTGTCTCAAACCAATGTCTAATGGATCCATTGTCAGGTACTGATTGTTAAGGGAATGTCTCTAAATTACATACTTAAACTGATACGAAGCAGTCACATTTAGTGGTATCATGACACATGTAGAAATGTAGCAGAATGTGGACTAGTAATGCAGAGGCCTGGATTAATAATCCAGAGAAAGCAAATTCAAATCTCACCGTGGCAGCTTGAGAATTTGACACAGTTTTTAAAAAGCTGGTCTCAGTAAAAGTGACCATGAAGCTGTCGGATTGTCGTAAAAATCCAACTGGTTCACCAATGTCCCTTTAGGGAAGGAAACCTGCCGTCCTTACCCGGTCTGGGCCTATATGTGACTCCAATCCCACACCAACGTGGTTGACTCTTAACTGCCCTCTGAAGTGGCCTAGCAAGCCCCTCAGTTGTATCAAAAACCACATCACCTTCACAACGGCAACTAGGGATGGGCAATAAATGCTGGCCTTGCCAGCGACGCCCACATCCCGAGGATGTAACTAGTAGAATAGATAAGGGGGAACCAGTGGATTTTCAGAAGGCTTTCGATGAGGTCCCCCACAGGGGGTTGGTGAACAAAGTTAGAGCACATTGAATTGGGGGTAATCTACTGGCACGGATTAAGAATTGGTTAATAGACAGAAAACAGAGAGTAGGAATAAACGGGTCGTTTTCAGGGTAGCAGACTGTGACTAGTGGGGTACCGCAGGGATCGGTGCTTGGGCCCCAGCTATTCACAATATAGATCAATGATTTGGATGAGGGGACCAAATGTAATATTTCCAAGTTTGGTGATGATGAAGAACTATGTGGGAATGTGAGTTATGAGGAGGATGCAAAGACGCTTCAAGGGGATATAGACAGGCTAAATGAGTGGGCAAGAACATGGCAGATAGAATATAATGTGGAAAAACAGAAAAGCAGAGTATTTTTTAAATGGTGAGAGATTGGGAAATGTTGATGTTCAAAGGGACCTGGGTGTCCTTGTACATGAGTCACTGAAAGCTAACATGCAGCAAGCAATTAGGAAGGCAGATGATATGTTGGCCTTTATTACAAGAGGATTTGAGTACAGGAGTAAAGATATCTTACTGCAATTATAAGGCCTTGGTGAGACCGCACCTGGAGTATTGTGTACAATTTTGGTCTCCTTATCTAAGAAAGGATATATTTGTCATAGAGGGAGTGCAACAAAGGTTCACCAGACTGATTCCTGGGATGGCAGGATTGTCGTATGAGGAGAGATTGAGTAGACTAGGCCTGTATTCTCTAGAGTTTAGAAGAATGAGAGGTGATCTCATTGAAACATACAAAATTCTTACAGGGTTCGACAGGGTAGATGCAGGGAGGATGTTTCCCCTGGCTGGGGAGTCTAGAACCAGGGGTCACAGTCTCAGAATAAGGGGTAGGTCATTTATGACTAAGATGAGGTGAAATTTCTTCTCTCAGAGGGTGGTGAACCTGTGGAATTCTCTACCCCAGAGGGCTGTGGAGGCTCAGTCATTGAGTACATTCAAAACAGAGATCGATAGATTTCTAGATATTAAAGGCATCAAGGGATATGGGGATGGTGCAGGAAAATGGCGTTGAGGTAGAAGATCAGCCATGATCTTGTTGAGTGGCAGAGCAGGCTCTAGGGGCCGGATGGCCTACTCCTGCTCCTATTTTTTATGTTCTTTAATAAATAAATAGTGAAACTATACCATTACTGGTTTGCTGTCATTTTTGATTTCTAAGTAAGTGTTTTTTGTACCAACTGTAGCCTGTAACGGATTTTCTTCGTATCTTACAAAGATCTTCCACTCAGGTTAACAGAACCATATTCATACTTTCATTACATAGATGTTAATGGGTTCCAGTGAAGGATACCTGGACGTCTCACTGGTTGGGCCTCAAGTGGAGAATTGTATTCAATTCTGGGCACCACACTTTAGGAAGGATGTCAAGACCTTAGAGAGGGTGCGGAGGAGATTTACCAGAATGGTACCAGACATGAGGGACTTCAGTTATATGGAGAGACTGGAGAAGCTGGGATTGTTCTCCTTGGAACAGAGAAGGTTAAGGCGAGATTTAATAGAGGAGTTTAAAATCATGAGGAGTTTTGATAGTAAATAAGGAAAAACTGTTTTCAGTGGCAGAAGGGCCGATTTGCAGAGGACACAGATTTAAGATAATTGGCAAAAGAGCCAGAGGTGAGATGAGGAGAAATTTTTTTACGCAGCGAGTTGTTATGATCTGGAATGCACTGCCTGAAAGGGCGGTGGAAGCAGATTCAATAATAACTTTCAAAAGGGAATTGGATAAATACTTGAAGGGGAGAAAATTGCAGGACTATGGGGAAAGAGCAGGGGAGTGGGACTAATTGGTAGCACTCTCAAAGAGCTGACAGGGGCATGATGGGCCGAATGGCCTTCTTCTGTGCTCTAAAAGTCTATGACACATTGGGTGGTTTGCTGAGATAAATCATATCTGCAATTTCACTTCTCTTTCAGTAAAACCTCTCAGTGAGTGGAACCATACGACATGCTGAACCATCCATAATTTAGTTTATGATTCCTGAGCAAGGCCTACTGCTTGTTACAAAATTTAAATGAGACGTTTCCTTTTTCATTTGTAATGAGAGGATCAATAAACCTCTTAGTCTGATATAATTCATGCTTTGTATGGAATTATGAAGCCTAACAGACCCTCTTCATCTGTTCTGGTTCATTAATATTTACCACACTAGAAATTATAGAGTTGGGACTACTTAAAGTACAAATGGAATTGTGAGTCTGAAGGAACCAAGCATTTTTTCTCTCATTTCACACATCAAACTGCCTGGTCTTCTATCCAGATGGTGCTCCATTTACATCGCTCATCAACTTTGACTCGTTTGAGACCCCATGTGAGGGTAAATCAGGCTCCAGTCAACTTCGGCCACAGTTAGAGTATTGTGTCCAATTTTGGGCATCGCACTTTACACAGGTTGTGAAGGCCTTGGAGAGGTTGCAGATAAAATTTACCAGAATGATTCTATGGATGAGGGACTTCAATTTCATGGATACACTGGAGAAGCTGGGGTTATTCTCCTTAAAGCAGAAAAGGTTGAGAGGAGATTTGATGGAGGTGTTCAAATCATGAAGGGATAATATTAAGTAAATAAAGAGAAACTGTTCCCATTGGCGGAAGGGTCGAGAACCAAAGGACACAGATTTAAGGTGATTGGCAAAAGAACGAAAGACGACATGAGGAAAAACTTCTTTCCGCAGCGAGTAGTTATGATCTGGAATGCGCTGCCTGAAAGGGTTGTGGATTCAATTGCGGCTTTCGAAATGGAATTGAATAAATATTTGAAGAGAAAAAAATGCAGGGCTACAGAATATGTCTCCTCACTCCCATGCAAAATCCAGGCTGACACTCCCGGTGCAGCACTGAGGGAGTGCTGCACTGTCGGAGGTGCCGTCTTTCGGATGGGACGTTAAACCGAGGCCCCGTCTGCCCTCTCAGGTGGATGTAAAAGATCCCATGGCACTATTTCCAAGAAGAGCAGGGGAGTTCTCCCTGGTTTCCTGGCCAATATTTATCCCTCAACCAACACAACGAAAAAAAAGATGATGTGGTCATTTATCACATTGCTGTTTGTGGGATCTTGCTGTGCGCAAATTGGCTGCCGTGTTTCCTACATTACAACAGTGACTGCACTTCAAAAGTACTTCATTGGCTGTACGCACTTTGGGACATCCTGAGGTCGTGAAAGGCGTTAAATAAATGCAAGTCTTTCTCCTTCTTCTGCCATTATTACCATGTCCACCAATTTCTCCATATCCAGCAACTTCCACCATCTCCCATCTGGTGTTCCAGACTGATTCCTGGGATGGCAGGACTGACATATGAGGAGAGATTGGGTCGACTAGGCCTATATTCAATAGAGTTTAGAAGAATGAGAGGTGATCTCATCGAAACATATAAAATTCTAACAGGACTAGACAGACCAGATGCAGGGAGGATGTTCCCGATGGCTGGGGAGTCCAGAACCAGGGGTCACAGTCTCAGGATACGGGGTAGGCCATTTAGAACCGAGATGAGGAGAAATTTCTTCACTCAGAGGGTGGTGAACCTATGGAATTCTCTACCACAGAAGGCAGTGGAGGCCAAGTCATTAGATGTATTCAAGAAGGAGATAGATATATTTCTTAATGCTAAGGGATCAAGGGATATGGGGAAAAAGCGGGAACAGGGTACTGAGTTAGACGATCAGCCATGATCATTTTGAATGGCGGAGCAGGCCCGAAGGGCCGAATGGCCTACTCTTGCTCCTATTTTCTATGTTTCTATGTTTACCACTCAATGCCACTTGCTTCCATTTGCTCTCTTTTTACCTATTTTATACCCACTAGTTTAATATAACACCAACTCATTCAACATTCCTCCCCCTCTCGGGGAATGGTGATTCCATATCACTGTACATTCATTCTCCACAAGGCTCCAAGACACAGTCAAGGAAGACAGGAAGTTTAGACACGCCTGAGCTTGGAAATATACAACCTCCAGATTTCTACTATCCTTTGTGTGAAAAAGTGCTTCCTGATTTTGCGCCTGAACGGCCGAGCTCTAATTTTAAGATTATGCCCTCTTGTTCTTGATTTCCCCACCAAAGCAAATAGTTTCTCTGTATCATTTTATCATAGTAGGTACTGCACAGGAGGAGGCCATTTGGCCCATTGTGCCTGTGCTGGATCTTTGAAAGAGCTATCCGATTTGTCCCATTCCCCTGCTCTTTCCCCATAGCCCTGTAATTTTTTCCCTTCAAGTATTTATCCAATTCCCTTTTGAAAGTTACTATTGAATCTGCTTCCACCGCCCTTTCAGGCAGCGCATTCCAGATCAGAACAACTCGCTGCCTTAAAAAAATGTATCTACCTTATCAAATACGTTTAACGTTTTAAACACCTCGATTAGGTCACCCCTCAATCGTCTATACTCGAGGGAATACAAGCCAAGTTTATGCAACCTGTCCTCACCGTTTAACCCTCTAAGCCCCAGTCTCATTCTGATAAACTTCAGGCTGGTGCAATTGAAAGTGTTTTTCTGAGGTTTGAGACTATGGCACATAATGGGGATAAGTTAAGGCTTTCCTCTGCATCTGCACACACAGTACCTGACCTGGAAGTACCAAAAGTGGAAAAGGTTTCCATTCTCGACGCTTAACTTGATGAGCACAAAACCTGAACAGAATTTTTTTTTTAAGTTGAAAACGTCCTTCCCTTCTCACATGACTGAGGAGACAAACACAGGCTGCATCAAGTGGATTCACAGTTACATTCCATTTGTGTCTGATGAGAATAAATCTGCCTGGGATCATTCACCTGTTACTTTATTTCAGGGAGAGCTAATGGCCTGGTGAAACTTTACGTTGAGTGATGGGAGGTGAAGCAGTCAGGATTTTCAGATGGAAGTGTCTTCTTTTTAAATTTAAAAAAAATGCAGACACTACGGGGCCTGCAGAACCTATAATCAATTTGTGTCACTGCTCGAAATTGCTAATGGTCGCACCATTGTAAATATCAGCTACTTAGTGTAATTGTTGGTCTGTTGGCATTGGCTGTAAATTTGTTAATGCGGTTTGGCTTTTAGCAGAAGCAAACACTGTGTCCCACTGATTAATTCCTGCAACTGATGAGCACTTCCACTTTGACTGCATATTAATATATTTTTGACTGCATATTGTAGCTGATTTTGTCCATTGTAATATTTGGCCGTAATATTGTTATATTTGTCTCAAAACCATCTCCTGCGATGATCACAAAGCATGAGTCTCTCTTCAGTTTAATTTCAAATTGTGATCAGACATGGGTTTAGACTGAATTCCCGAATTGAGGAATGAGACACATTAAAGGGACAGTGTTAGAGGGAACATCACGAGAAGGTGGCAGCTGCAGAATTTGCTTTTCCGAGACTAGACTTCCTTATGAGGGTAATTAACCCATTGCAGACTGTTCTTTTTATTTTATCTTCTACTCTTTATTATTGTTTGAACATGTTGTACTTTACCAGAGAAACTTTGCCAGACTGCACTGTGGAGCCTTGCTGGACAGGAGCACGCATCAAAGAATTGGCTCTCTACATCCCTGCTTGTGGGATCTTGCTGTGCACAAATCGGCTGCTGTGTTTCCTACATTACAACAGCGACTACTCTTCAAAAAGTACTTCATTGCCTGTAAAGCACTTTGGGACATCCTGAAGTCGCGAAAGGTGCTATATAAATGCAAGTTCTTTCTTTTTGTACTGCCGCTGCCCTATCTCTGACCCGTGCTACCTTCTAGCGAGGCTATGTGGCAGGAGCAGAGCGTTACAAGATTGCCCCTTCCATCTCTATTTTATATTGTAAATAAACATATTAATTGTTGCTGTTCTGCAAAAGCTCTGTTTAATATTCGCATTACAAAGTGAGCGTGGAGTCAGCCTTGGCTCAGAGGCAGGGTTCGAGCCTCTGAGTCAGAAGGTTACGGGTTCGAGCCCCACTCCAGACAACCTCAGCAAGGGGAGATGACAGTCCTTGTCTCTGGGTTGTGAGTCAGGCTGGTGACCTCTCCACATTTCATTACGGAAAGCACAACCTGCTGGTGTAAGCACTGGAAGAAATGAGTTGCCTCATGTACCGCTTGTCATGGAAGAGGAAGAAGAATCTGTTTCCAGTGGCAGGAGGGTCGCTAACCGGAGGACACAGATTTAAGGTAATTGGCAAAAGAATCGGAGATAAGGTGATTTTTTTTTTACGCAGCGAGTTGTTCTGATCTGGAATGCGCTGCCTGAAAGGGCGGTGGAAGCAGGTTCAACAGTAACTTTCAAAAAGGAATTGGATAAATACTCGAGAAGGAAAAATTAGCAGGGCTATGGAGAAAGAGCGGGGGAGTGGGACTAATTGGATAGCTCTTTCAAAGAGCCGGCACAGGCATGATGGGCCGAATGGCCTCCTTCTATGCTGTATCATTCTATGAAAAAGTGAGAGTGATGGGTCAGTATGAGACTACGTTTAATCCAGTTCACGGATTCCTGCAAGTAGAAGCAATACCTAGTCCTCAGGTCACGGAATTCTGCAAAGGGCGGATTGATCGTCAAAGATCCGCTGGTGGGAATTGCCGAGAGAGTGAACGGGATGGTGGAAACCCTGAAACTGGAACACGTGCGAAAGCCCCACTTATTTACTCTTTTTATCATTACAGAGCTTTCAAAGTTTCAAAGGAACAGCGATGATTTAACCGGCAGTGCCTTTGAGAAATGGCTGTGGCACTGCCAGTAACTTCATTGCAATCAGCAGCTCGTTAGAACTCACTCTACATCGAGCTTCAAAAAATGGAGGGAAAGGTTAGTCAGCAGAGGCGGCAGATAACACATACAGCGGGGCAGCGGGGGGGGGTGCAACCACTTGATTAATGGAAGACGCAGATTGGAAGGTTGATTAGCAAGCTGATCTGCCAGCTTTAATTGCAATAGCCCAGTACAGAAGGCCAACACGGATCACTGCTGTGTGGCAAATAGACGGGGGAAAAAAAATCAGGAACAACAGATGGGCTGTTCTGCACACAATTTTTAAGATTCATTCAATACTAAAGGTGATGGAAAGGCTTGCTTCGAGACACAACGGGATATATTTTCCCACTCTCTTTCTCTGGAACAGAATGGTACATTTTCCACGTCTGCTCTCCAACCCTCTCCTGCCTGGAGCACCTATCAGGACAGCACATGTGCCCAGTCCACCATTTTCCATCGATCATGAGTTGTGTGCACACAGTTTCCTGCAAGGCTCAGTAGCAGGAACATGCTAGCACAAATTTGCCCCAGGTCATCGCCTCCACCCGCCCCCACCAACGATCCTCCCAATCACCTTCCCTTCCAATTCTGGGCACCACACTTTAGGAAGGATGTCAAGGCCTTGGAGAGGGTGCAGAAGAGATTTACTAGAATGGTACCAGGGATGAGGGACTTCAGTTATGTGGAGAGACTGGAGAAGCTGGGGTTGTTCTCCTTAGAGCAGAGAAGGTTAAGAGGAGATTTAATAGAGGCGTTCAAAATTATGAAGGGTTTTGATAGAGTAAATAAGGAAAAACTGTTTCCAGTGGCAGAAGGGTCGGTAACCAGAGGACACAGATTTCAGCAAAAGAGCCAGAGGCGACATGAGGAAACATTTTTTTACGCAGCGGGTTGTTCTGATCTGGAATGCGCTGCCTGAAAGGGCGGTGGAAGCAGATTCAATAGTAACTTTCAAAAGGGAATTGGATAAATACTTGAAGGGAAAAAATTTACAGGGCTATGGGGAAAGGGCAGGGGAATGGGACTAATTGGATAGCTCTTTCAAAGAGCCAGCACAGGCACAATGGGCCAAATGGCCTCCTCCTGTGTTGTACTTACTATGATATGAAAAATGATAGACGGGAAAAGACCAACTGGTCCAACAGGCCTGTCCCACACAATTGTGATGCCTTATTTCTTAACCACACCCTGTATCATGGTCCTGTCTACTCTCGCTGACCTACATTGGCTCCCAGTCCGGCAACATCTCAATTTTAAAATTCTCATCCTTGTTTTCAAATCCCTCCATGGCCTCGCCTCCTCCCTATCTCTGTAACCTTCTCCAGCCCTACGACCCATCAAGATCTCTGCGTTCCTCCGATTCTGGCCTCTTGTGCATCCCCAATTTTCATCGCTCCACCATTGGCGGCTGTGCTTTCAGCTGCCTAGGCCCTATAAGTTGATGGCAGAAAGGAGTGAGGTAAGAACGCCTTTCCAGGGAGCAACTGCAGTAGGGGCATAGCCAAGGGGTCGCGTCCCGGCCCACCCAAATCGGAGTCTATGTGAATGCTTAGATCGGGCTCCTGCTGACGGAGACGGACGAGCAGACTCCTGCTGCCCCTCCAACCCAAGCCCAGCCTGTCCTTGGGATATTTCCAGCTCCTCATTTCCATCGATTGCGTTAGCGGAGGGGTTCGGGCAGTCAGCCGGCACTGACCAGGTGACCCCACCCGCCCCTCGTTCTCTTGGTGCCCGCTCCAGGCTCGGTAAGCGACGGGGTTGAGAAAAACAAGGGGGAATGAGCTGAAACTATAATCTGAGCTGCGTCCATCTCACTCGGACCTGCCCACCAGTGGTTGGGGCCCACCCAGATTTCTATTCGCCGCATTGCAGTGACGGGGCTAAAAAGAGTTAAATTATGAGGACAGGTTCCATAGACTAGGCTTGTATTCCATGGAGTCTAGGAGATTGAGGGGTGATCTAATTGAGGTGTTTAAGATGATTAAAGGATTTGATAAGGTCGATAGAGAGAAACTATTTCCTCTGGTGGGGGGAATCCAAAACAAGGGGGCATAACCTTAAAATTAGAGCCAGGCCGTTCAGGGGTGATGTCAGGAAGCACTTCATCACACAAAGGGGAGTGGAAATCTGGAACTCTCTCCCGCAAAAGGCTGTTGAGGCTGGGGGTCAATTGAAAATTTCAAAGATTGATAGATTTTTGTTGGGTAAGGGTATCAAGGTGGGTAAATGGGGTTAAGATACAGATCAGCCATGATGTAATTGAATGGCGGAACAGGCTCGAGGGGCTGAATGGCCTCCTCCTGTCCCTACAACAGTAAAACAAATACCAAATGATGATTAAACGAACACTAAATCAGGATTTATTTCTAAATGTCTACGGATCAGTATCCCTGCCTCTCCCAAGGGCTTCCCACAGTTCTAGCAGGCACACGCGGTTCATCAGCCATTCTTGCAAAGGAAGATTAATCTCTCACGAAACTCGGCCGTGATCTCCTGGTGGCAGTCCTGGGTTGTCGGCCAGAACACACGTAATGATTCTTCAGGCAGCCTGCTTGTCTGGCAAGCAGGAACCTTTTACACATAAGGAAAGGCGATTGGGTTCTCTATAGGTGAGTGCATAAAGCCTATTACACATAGGGGACCCAGGAGCACATCAGCAATATCATAGGAACCCCTTGGTGCCTCTGGGTCACAAGGGAGGTGATAAGGGCAGGGTGCCAGCCAGTAATTACACCTACACATAACAGATTGGCTAATGCCAGAGGAAATTTCAAGCAGAGATTGAAAATCCCCAGCAGTATAGAAAATGAACGAGCTCTGAACTTCACATCTACTGACAAGGCTGTGCTAACTATTGACTGATTTTCTAAACTTCCTGTAAGTCCATTCATCGATCAAATATTATTTGTTTAATCTACAACAACTGTTCTACCTTTGAAGCAAAGACAATCCAGTGAAGCTTTCAGAACGATGGCTTCTCCTCGGTTATTTTTTCTCTCCCAGGAGCTGCCATGATACGATGCTGTATCTCTCCGTTGGGTGGATGTGTCCTTGTGTCAATGCCATTATTAAATCTAAACCTTGCCTTCTTTCCTGCCTTAGGTTTAATTGGGTCCCCAGTCCATGTTAAATTGGCTCGTTCTGAGGTCACTGTGAGTCCCGGGAGATACATGAGTGTCATTTCCTGCACGTTGTCGGGATCATTAACCGACACCAGGCCATAATAAGCACCGACTCTGGTGGATTCCCTTAGAGACTGAGTTATGAAGCATTCATCCGTTACAATTACCAACTCTGGCTCTAACCCACTTGGATTTTCCCAATTTATATTGGGCTGATTGACATCTCCCATTAAGATAACATTCCCGTTTTCCTTATCTGTTCATAGATCAAATCCTCCTCCTTTAGTTAACCTGTGGGACTGTAGCATTCTCCTAGTATTAACTTGGATTTTTTTTCCCGCATTACTGGGACAGCCATAGCATTAGGGGCTCATTATGGCCTGGTGTCGGTTAATGATCCCGACAACGTGCAGGAAATGACACTCATGTATCTCCCGGGACTCACAGTGACCTCAGAACGAGCCGATTTAACATTGACTGGGACAGCCATAGCATTAGGGGCTTGGATGGAGAGAAATTTGTTGAGTGTATTCAGGAGGAATTTCTCATTCAGTATGCGGATGGCCCGACTAGAGAGGGGGCAAAACTTGACCTCCTCTTGGAAATAAGGAAGGGCAGGTGACAGAAGTGTTAGTGAGGGATCACTTTGGGACCAGTGATCATAATTCCATTAGTTTTAAGATAGCTATGGAGAATGATAGGTCTGGCCCAAAAGTTAAAATTCTAAATTGGGGAAAGGCCAATTTTGATGGTATTAGACAGGAACTTTCAGAAGTTGATTGGGAGAGTCTGTTGGCAGGCAAAGGGACGTCTGGTAAGTGGGAGGCTTTCAAAAGTGTGTTAACCAGGGTTCAGGGTAAGCACATTCCTTATAAAGTGAAGGGCAAGGCTGGTAGAAGTAGGGAACCTTGGATGACTCGGGAGATTGAGGCCCTAGTCAAAAAGAAGAAGGAGGCATATGACATGCATAGGCAGCTGGGATCAAGTGGATCCCTTGAAGAGTATAGAGATTGCCGGAGTAGAGTTAAGAGAGAAATCAGGAGGGCAAAAAGGGGACATGAGATTGCTTTGGCAGATAAGGCAAAGGAGAATCCAAAGAGCTTCTACAAATACATAAAGGGCAAAAGAGTAACTAGGGAGAGAGTAGGGCCTCTTAAGGATCAACAAGGTCATCTATGTGCGGAACCACAAGAGATGGGTGAGATCTTGAATGAATATTTCACATCGGTATTTACGGTTGAGAAAGGCATGGATGTTAGGGAACTTGGGGAAATAAATAGTGATGTCTTGAGGAGTGTACATATTACAGAGAGGGAGGTGCTGGAAGTCTTAACGCGCATCAAGGTAGATAAATCTCCGGGACCTGATGAAATGTATCCCAGGACGTTATGGGAGGTTAGGGAGGAAATTGCGGGTCCCCTAGCAGAGATATTTGAAACATCCACCGCTACAGGTGAGGTGCCTGAAGATTGGAGGGTAGCAAATGTTGTGCCTTTGTTTAAGAAGGGCGGCAGGGAAAAGCCTGGGAACTACAGACCGGTGAGCCTGACATCTGTAATGGGTAAGTTGTTAGAGGGTATTCTGAGGGACAGGATCGACAGGCATTTGGAGAGGCAGGGACTAATTAGGAACAGTCAGCATGGTTTTGTGAGAGGAAAATCATGTCTCACGAATTTGATTGAGTTTTTTGAAGGGGTAACCAAGAAGATAGATGAGGGCTGTGCAGTAGACGTGGTCTACATGGACTTCAGCAAAGCCTTTGACAAGGTACCGCATGGTAGGTTGTTACATAAGGTTAAATCTCATGGGATCCAAGGTGAGGTAGCACAATTGGATACAAAATTGGATTGACGACAGAAGACAGAGGGTGGTTGTAGAGGGTTGTTTTTCAAACTGGATGCCTGTGTCCAGCGGTGTGCCTCAGGGATCGGTGCTGGGTCCGCTGTTATTTGTTATTTATATTAATGATTTGGATGAGAATTTAGGAGGCATGGTTAGTAAGTTTGCAGATGACACCAAGATTGGTGGCATTGTGGACAGTGAAGAAGGTTATCTAGGATTGCAACGGGATCTTGATAAATTGGGCCAGTGGGCCGATGAATGGCAGATGGAGTTTAATTTAGATAAATGTGAGGTGATGCATTTTGGTAGATCGAATCGGGCCAGGACCTACTCCGTTAATGGTAGGGCGTGGGGAGAGTTATAGAACAAAGAGATCTAGGAGTACAGGTTCATAGCTCCTTGAAAGTGGAGTCACAGGTGGATAGGGTGGTGAAGAAGGCATTCAGCATGCTTGGTTTCATTGGTCAGAACATTGAATGCAGGAGTTGGGATGTCTTGTTGAAGTTGTACAGGGCATTGGTGAGGCCACACTTGGAATACTGTGTACAGTTCTGGTCACCCTATTATAGAAAGGATATTATTAAACTAGAAAGAGTGCAGAAAAGATTTACTAGGATGCTACCGGGACTTGATGGTTTGACTTATCGGGAGAGGTTAGACAGACTGGGACTTTTTTCCCTGGAGAGTAGGAGGTTTAGGGGTGATCTTATAGAAGTCTATAAAATAATGAGGGGCATAGATAAGGTAGATAGTCAAAATCTTTTCCCAAAGGTAGGGGAGTCTATAACAAGGGGGCATAGATTTAAGGTGAGAGGGGAGAGATACAAAAGGGTCCGGAGGGGCAATTTTTTCACTCAAAGGGTGGTGAGTGTCTGGAACGAGCTGCCAGAGGCAGTAGTAGAGGCGGGTACAATTTTGTCTTTTAAAAAGCATTTGGACAGTTACATGGGTAAGATGGGTATAGAGGGATATGGGCCAAGTGCAGGCAATTGGGACTAGCTTAGTGGTATAAACTGGGCGACATGGACATGTTGGGCCGAAGGGCCTGTTTCCATGTTGTAACTTCTATGATTCTATGATTCTATGATTCGAGATTTCTGTTCAGTCCCATTCCTAATCAGCATTTATCCCAGCTTTTTAAAAAAAATGTTAATTAGCACAGACTATGAGCTAATTTTCCTGCGGGGGGGGGGCGGGGAATCCTCCTTCGTGGAAGAATGTTAAGGTGAGACTCATGTTTCCCAAGTTTTACACTCACTGTTCAATTGCAGATAATTAAATATGTCATTATTAAGAGCAAGAGCAGAATTAAAAGAGTTCTGCCCCTTTTTAAAGGGCACATTTAAGTCACTTTTAATGATGTCCCTGGACCTTGTTAAAAGGGGCAGTTAATTCTCCAAATAATAGCCTGAGAAAGAATAGGACTGTGATGAAACGAGCTGGTGATAAATGTTAAATCCTTCAGGTCAGAAACTGCTGCTAATATTTTCAGCAATCTCACCAGGGCTGTGTCGAGTAAAATTACACATGGAATGGCCAATCGAGGTATGAAGAACTGAAGATTTTGCTAAAACAAAACTTGTACCATTATTACCGTTTCAGTCAGGCACCAGAGGAAGAAAGTTTTGTATTCCCTCTGGTGGGGGAGTTCTGAACAAGGGGGCATAACCTTAAAATTAGAGATAGGTCATTCAGGGGTGATGTCAGGAAGCACTTCTTCACACAAAGGGGAGTGGGAATCTGGAACTCTCTCCCCCCCAAAAAGCTGTTGAGGCTGGGGGTCAATTGAAAATTTCAAAGCTGTGATTGATAGATTTTTTTATTAGGTAAGGGTATTAAGGGTTACAGAACCAAAGCGGGTACATGGAGTTAAGATACAGATCGGCCATGATCTAATTGAATGGCGGAACAGGCTCAAGGGGCTGAATGGCCTACTCCTGATCCTATGTTCCTATTTATAAAGCATCTTATCAAGTCTCTGAGAAACATCTCAGAGTACTTCACACAGATTACTTCCAAAGCACGATCATTGTGCTTTATCCCTGTTAGTTAACCTTTCTCCTTCACCCTTCAGGTCAAAACATTTTTGCGCCATAACTTGCTGGGAGTGCGAGCTGGTAACGGCGTGACCAGGGTAACGGAGCCTGTGGGACCTTAGTGAACTGTGGGACCAACAGTCTATCTCCGCAACCAACGAGATTCAAGGACTGAAAAAGAAACAGGGGAACGACGGAGAAGGAAATCGGGTGAATTAAAGTCAAATCAGGTATGGAAAGAGAAAAAGAGAGAGGGAAAGAGAGATTGGATTAAGGAAGAAAAAAGAAATAGAAAGGAAAAGCAAAAGAAATATCTGACATTTAAAAAATCTCTAAGAACAATTTACTAGCTGCAGGAATGAGACTCCACAATTTTAATTGTTCCCTTTCTAGACCGAAGAGGTTGAGTGACATTGCTGGAACATAAATCTCCTCATTAAAAGGCTCCTTACGCTGTTAAGTACCAGCCCTAACTTTCTGTGGCGAGTTTAATGGGTAACTAATGCGCAAATCCAGCAATTTCTTGAAACTCACGGGGGGGTTGAGGGTGAGCTACCGTTTTCGTGAGGTTAACGGCGGAGCGACGGAAATCGGCCAGCAACTTGTGGTGATTCCCAACTCACGGGGGAGCTCTTCCTTGCTACAAATTGCTGGTTGGTTTACACACTACTAATGGCGAGCGCCTGTAAACTCGCTGCTATTTTGCCAGCGTTCTGGCCCATAGTTTCTCTCGAATGTGCAGTTGAACCTGATTACCCAAGCAGCATTAACACAATAGTCCTTGAATGAGATGAACCAATGCCTTTTCCATTGGAAGATATACGAGTGCCTGAATTACTGACATTTCAATTCAATTCAAAGGGGAGATTGTGACTGCACATACATTATTGGATTGAATGTGACAGTAAAATATTGCCCAGGAAGAATATTATGCCTCTCTCTTTATAACATTGTCCGGACCAATCCTAAACACAGTGCTGACATCAACAGATTTGCTGAGCAGATCATGTAGGCAACTTTTCGAACTAAGGCTTCAAGTTAGCTGTACTTTTTTGCCTTTTTTCTCACCTGCTATCCACTGCTAAACATTAAGGTAAGTAGCTGGTTTAAAATCCCGTTGAAACATACGGAACTAAATCATTAATCTGCAAACCATTATTATTAAAGGAGAAGAAGGAACTTGCATTTATATTTAGTACCTTATCACATCCTCAAGACGTCCCAAAGTGTTTCACAACCAATTAATTACTTTTGAAGTGTAGTAATGTAGATTAACACAGCAGCTAATTTTGTGCACAGCAAGGTCCCGTAAAGAGTAAATTAGGTGAATGACCAGTTAATTTGGTTTTGGTGGTGTTGACCAGGGGGCCAATCGAACTTCCTGGAGGTGAAACTGGTCTGCACCGGTAGCAGTCCAAGTCAATGGAAAAAAAATTGGATGTGGTGTGAAACGGGTTTGCCAATTCACATTCGCCTGTTTCCGCACAACTGGTGCATATCCATTTCACCCCGCACCCCACTGTCTTTTTCAAATAGAGCAATGGGATCTTTTACATCCACCTGAGCAGGTAGACATGGGAGATAATTTTGACATTGGGCCACAGTGTAAAACTGTCCATTTCCACTGAAGTCAATAGAAGTGAAGATGGGGAGAGCTGGATAATGGGCGGCTGATCCCATTTCGTCTGCTATACATTGCCACCCAAAGTCTAAATTACACCCACGAACTTTAACATCTCATCCAGCAGGACTGTTTTGCGGGCCGGGGGAGCAGAAGCGTTGCTCCAACCCCCGCAAGGAATCCTTAGGCCTCCCCAACCCCAGCCATCCCTCTCCCTTTCACCACCGGAAGCTCTTTGGACGCCCCGCTGCCTCTGACATCATTCCCGCCGCCTCTGACATCATTCCCGCCGCCTCTGACATCATTCCCGCCGCCTCTGACATCATTCCCGCCGCCTCTGACATCATTCCCGCCCGCTCTGGGCAGGAGCCAGAGCAGACCCACTTAAATGAGGCCCAGGAGTTAAAATAGTCCGGGTCGCACACCAAGGAGTCTGTGGGGGATTCTCACCCATCCCCGAATCCCATCCCCGGTTAAAATCGGGGCACACTGTCTTTCGAAGCACTGATTCTACTGCTGAATCCTGGGCATAAATCCAAAATCAGACACACAGCCTGCAGGTCTCCTTTATTAAATAGCTGCTTAGGGCCCATAGTGAAATTAGCTCAATTGCCAATACGCATCATTAATTTCATCCCGTCAATCCACTAGACTTGGCATCCTACCTCAGAGTAACATTGCCAGCTCTGCCTCAACCCATCCCCTGTGCCACCTGCGCCAGTCAATGGAGCACCAAGAGGGCGATGAAGAACAGATCCACGCTCGGGAATAGAAACTTTATCAGGAATATGTTATTTCAAGTGATTAATTAGTGGTTAATCATCAGGTATGTGTACTTTAATTAATTAGTGATTAAATAGCAGGAATATGTCACTTTAAGTGATTAATTACTGGAGTAATTAGGTAAAGCATGTCTCAGATTACATAAAAATTGTGTCATATTTTTCAACCAGAGGGACCTCAGTCCCTTGATTAATTGACTAACTTGCCACTGTAATAATAGATGGGTAGTTGCAATGCTTTGTGATCCCGTTTGCTCTCGGATAGCAGGTGCTGGTAATGGAGGATGGTAATGGGTGTGGGGGAGGTGTGGGCTTGTGCTTGTGCTTAGGGCACGGGGTGTGAATCCCTTATCGGGACACGGCTAGAGGGGTGGTCCACACCCCTGGGGTCTACCCCACCTTTCTCTGCCACATTCCCAGGCCATAGAAACCCTCTCCTCTTTGCCAGATGTCACAGGCTTCCCTCCCCCTCTGCTATTCTGCTGTAACCATTTACACTTCCTCTGGACCCATCTTTTGTTTCTATACCTGTCCCATTATCACCTCTTTTTGCCTTGTACCATCATCCCTTACGTCATTGAATCACTCCTGCCCTCCACCCTATTACAGACCCTCTCCTTTGTTCTTTTCCTGCCCCCCCTTTCCCTGACCCTGTACTTTGTTTATAAACTGTTAATCTCTAACATCTTCCAATTCTGATGAAAGGTCATCGACCTGAAATGTTATCTCTGTTTCTCACTCGACAGATGCTGCCTGACCTGCTGAGTATTTTCCAGCATTTCCTATTTTTACATAATGAGCTGACCATCTGTTTTAGTGATGTTGCTTGAAGGATAAATATTGGCCAGGGCGCACCCACCCTGCTCTTCTTCGAATAGTGCCATGGGATCTTTTACATCCAACTGAAAGGGCAGACGGGGCCTGGGTTTAATGTCTCATCTGAAAGACGGCACCTCCGACAGTGCAGCACTCCCTCAGTACTGCACTGGGAGTGACAGCCTAGATGATGTGCTCAAGTCCCTGGTGTGGGACTTGACCCCATAACCTCCTGACTCTGAGGCAAGAGTGCTACCCACTGAGCCACGGTTGTCAGTGATGAGTTTTGCTTTCAACACTGAAGATGCGGGGAGGAGGAAGTATTGTGAGTAAGGCACGGAAGACTGTTTTTCAACAGTAGGGCCGATTCCATCAAGACATCAAGAATATCAGAACTGAAAGGTTATATCAGGACAGATTGAACAGGCTGGGGCTCTATTCTCTAGAAAAGAGAAGGCTGAGGGGTGACCTGATCGAGGTCTTTAAGATCAGGAAAGGGTTTGATAGGGTAGACATAGAGAAGATGTTTCCGCTTGCGGGGGAGACCAAAACTCGGGGGCCATAAATATAAGATAGTCACTAATAAATCCAATAGGGAATTCAGGAGAAATTTCCTTACCCAGAAAGGGGTTAGAATGTGGAACTTGCTCCCATGAGGAGTACTTGAGGCAAATAGCATAGACACATTTAAGGGGAAGCTAGATAAACACATGAAGGAGAAAGGAATAGAAGGCTATGCTGATAGAGCTGGATGGAGAGGGATGTGAGGAGGTTCGTGTGGAGCATAAACACCAGCATAGATCAGTTGGGCCGAATGGCCTGTTTCTGTGATTCTATATAATTCTATGTAATTTTTAGTCACAGTCAATCAGATTTTTGCCTAAAAGTTCCTGCTGAAGCAACATTTTCATTTTGAGTACAGGATTCAGTCAGTAAGCACTTTTCATAGGATTGAATTTTTTTTTTAAGAAAAGCAATAACTTGCAGTTTGCCTTATTTTTATGAGCTGGAACGACTGAGGAAGAAATGGCCTGGGGACTGCACACCTCCTACGCATGTTCAAGGACGCTCAGTTCCAACAAGAGAATGGCACCAGGCCTCTCATGAGCCCAGAGTTGGCTGCATTCTTCCTCTCAACACAGCTGAGGAGCTGCAACTCTCCGCTGGGTTTGTTTTGAAATTAAATCCACACTTAATGAGATCTACACTGACCAGACTGCAATCTGGAAGAGGGTTGAACCAGGTGGGACACACGTTGTGAATTCATCCCACCTGTTTGAAATGGTATGTTAATGTGACCAGCAGAGTCTAACAGACTTAATGAACAGTTATTAACCTGAATATTTAATTGTTCACCTTATCTCCTGGTTACCGACCCTCCTGTCACTGGAAATAGTTTCTCCTTATTTACTCTATCAAAGCCCTTCATGATTTTGAACGCCTCTATTAAATCTCGCCTTAACGTTCTCTGCTCTAAGGAGAACAACCCCAGCTTCTCCAGTCTCTCCACGTAACTGAAGTCCCTCATCCCTGGTACCATTCTTCCAAAAGTGCAGTGCCCAGAGTTGGACACAATACTCCAATACACTGATCCAAAATAAAGACTAGGCTTGGAATGGTAAAGATAGCAAAACACAGCATCTTTAGTAAAACCAGAAAATGTTGGAAACACTCAGCAGGTCAGCCGACATCTGTGGAAAGGGAGGGACTAGAGGGAGGAAGACAGTACTTGAGGAGAAGGAACCATTTACAATGTCAGCTGGCATGGGCGCCAGGAAAGGAAGTTTTTAAATCTGTGATCGATAGATTTTTGCTGGTCAAGGGTATTATGGGATATGGAGCCAAGGCGGGTAAATGGGTTTAGGATACAGATCAGCCATTATCTCATTCAATGGCAGAACAGGCTCGAGGGGCTGAACGGCCTCCTCCTGTTCCTATGTTCCTAAATTGGGTGGTCAGTAGTTTAGTGGAATGGGGTTAGGGAGCAGGAAGTCGGTCTCATGGATGAGATGACCTTGGAGAGGGCAAGAGGGGAGGTGGGAGAGAAACCAGATAGAGACGTAGGTTCAGGACTAGGGCAGGGTGTGCCTGCGGGGGTGGGGGGATGAGATTTGGCTTGGTGGGAAAGGGGAAGGGGAAGGGGGGAAGGAGGAGGCAGCTGAATGGATGGTCTCAACCTTAGAGACAAAGGTGTCTATAAGCTCCTCGCACTTCTTGTTGGAGGTGATGCTGGAGGTCGTAGGAGAGATGGCTTTTAGGAGATGATTGTTAGTGGAGAATAGAAGCCAGGAGTAATCTTTGATCCTGAAATAGTGGGTGGTTTTGCAGAAGAGATTGAGACCTGATACTACTTGCTTTGATGACGGATGGCTAAACCAGTTGTGTGCCTGATACACTTAAGTATGGGCCCTTAGATTTGAGGGAACAATGGCGGGGGGAGGCATACCAGGGTGAAATCCAGGATGAGAGAGAGTAAAGGTTTTGCTGGGGACAAGGGCATCATAGGTGGGGGTGAGGAAGTGGCTTGAGCAAATCGACAGCTGCAGAAGTATCGTGGTGAATGGAAAATTAAAGGCTAGGCAATTTGAAGTTTGAAAGTGCAGTTATAGTTACTCGGGGAGAGATATTTCCAAGGATGGATGTAGAAGGAAATGGGCTTGGAAAGGGGTAGGGGGTGTGGGAGGTGAGGGATACAAGGAAGTGGTCGGTGATGGCTTTATCAGGGATCGAGGCCACAGGAGTAGATGGCGAGGTCAAGGGGGTGGCCATGAATATGGAGAGGAGAGTTTGTATGGAGGGAGAGGTTTAGGGAGGTCAGGAGGGCAGTGACCTCAGAGGAGAGAGGGCAAAGGGAGCTGAGAAGGAGATTGAAATCACCGAGAATGAGGGGTCGTTCAGTGCACATTTTTTTTTATTCGTTCATGGGATGTGGGCGTCGCTGGCGAGACCAGCATTTATTGCCCATCCCTAATTGCCCTTGAGAAGGTGGTGGTGAGCCGCCTTCTTGAACCGCTGCAGTCCGTGTGTTAAAGGTTCTCCCACAGTGCTGCTAGGAAGGGAGTTCCAGGATTTTGACCCAGCGACGATGAAGGAACGGCGATATATTTCCAAGTTGGGATGGTGTGTGACTTGGAGGGGAATGTGCAGGTGGTGTTGTTCCCATGTGCCTGCTGCTCTTGTCCTTCCAGGTGGTAGAGGTCGTGGGTTTGGGAGGTGCTGTCGAAGAAGCCTTGGCGAGTTGCTGCAGTGCTTCCTGTAGATGGTACACACTGCAGCTACTGTGCGCTGGTGGTGAAGGGAGTGAATGTTTAGGGTGGTGGATGGGGTGCCAATCAAGCGGGCTGCTTTGTCCTGAATGGTGTCGAGCTTCTTGAGCTGTACTCATCCAGGCAAGTGGAGAGTATTCCATCACACTCCTGACTTGTGCCTTGTAGATGGTGGAAAGGCTTTGGGGAGTCAGGAGTTGAGTCACTCGCTGCAGAATACCCAGCCTCTGACCTGCTCTTGTAGCCACAGTATTTATATGGCTGGTCCAGTTAAGTTTCTGGTCAATGGTGAATCCCAGGATGTTGATGGTGGGGGATTCGGCGATGGTAATGCCGTTGAATGTCAAGGGGAGGTGGTTAGACTCTCTCTTGTTGGAGATGGTCATTGCCTGGCACTTGTCTGGCGAGAATGTTACTTGCCACTTATGAGCCCAAGCCTGGATGCACAGGCTGAATATGACCATTTCTTCTCTCACTGATTTCACGGCGGTTGCTGTAAATGGAGGGTCTCCCCTCAGATCTAATCTTCCCTCATAGAACTCCACACTCTCCAGGATTAACACAGATGCAATTTGCAGTAATCTGTTTACTGGATTTAAATGTCGTATCATGTTATGTTATTGCACAAATTGGCAGGTATTAAACACACAACAAATTTTCAGGCTAAGACAAGTAACATTTAGGTACAATTAAATAGAGCTATTTAGAGATATCAACAAATACTAACTACAAAACATATCATTGAGAAAAGTCCCTAATGGGTTAATTATCTTTTGCAAGAAATAACTTTGTTTGAATTCTGGCCTCTTGCGCATCCCCGATTTCCATCGCTCCACCATTGGCGGCCGTGCCTTCAGCTGCCTGGGCCCTAAGCTCTGGAATTCCCTCCCTAAACCTTTCTGCCTCTCTCTCCTCCTTTAAGACGCTCCTTAAAACCTACCTCTTTGACCAAGCTTTTGGTCACCTGTCCTTATGTGGGTCGGTGTCAAATTTTGTTTGATAACGTTCCTGTGAAGCCCCTTGAGATGTTTTACTATGTTAAAGGCGCTATATAAATGAAAGTTGTTGTTGTTGACATGAGTACTAACCAGGTTAATTTGCCAATTTGATAATTCACTACAAAACCAGTCTCTTTTCTCTCACCATTACATTCTTCTGTCTTTGCATACTTTGAGAATGGACCAGCTTTCAGAAGCCCCCTGTATCATCTTTTGTTATACATTTGAAGTCTGGAATCAGACAAAACTTAATAAGATTAAATTTGCATAATGCAGAAGCTTCATTGAACAATTTGAATACATCAATATGCAAGCGTTGGAGTGTGGCAAAAATTCACATCATAACCATCTCCAAAGGTTCAATCAAATCATGTGTTTTTCCAGATAGTCACAATAGATTTAAATTACTTCATTCAGATCACAGGAACCCCTGCAGTTACAAATATGTGGTGATTAGTCATTTAATACAGTGACTAAATTTGAGGGACAATCAAAGGACCCGTTTGATTTCTGACAGCAGCAAATGTAGAATCACGCAGCACAGAAGGAGGCCATTCGGCCCATCATGCCTGTGCCAGCACTTTGAAAGAGCTATCCAATTAGTCTCACTCTCCTGCTCTTTCCCCATAGCCCTGCAAATTTTTTCTTTTCTAGTATTTATCCAATTCCCTTTTGAAAGTTATTATTGAAGCTTCTCCCTTTCAGGCAGCACATTCCAGATCATAACAACTCGCTGCTTAAAAAAATTCTCCTCATCTCCCCCCCTCTGGTTCTTTTGCCAATTATCTTAAGTCTGTGTCCTCTGGTTACTGACCCTCCTGCCACTGGAAACCATTTCTCCTTATTTACTCTATCAAAACCCTTCATAGTTTTGAACACCTCTATTAAATCTCCCTTTAACCTTCTCTGCTTCAAGGTCTGTACTTTATTTTAAACTAGTACAAGCAAAGTTCACATCTCTGTGGATGTGGAGATGCCGGTGGACTGGGGTGGACAAATGTAAGGAATCTTACAACACCAGGTTATAGTTCAACAATTTTATTTTAAAATCACAAGCTTTCGGAGATTATCCCCTTCGTCAGGTGAGTGAGTCACTCACCTGACAAAGGGGATAATCTCTGAAAGCTTGTGATTTTAAAATAAAATTGTTGAACTATAACCTGGTGTTGTAAGATTCCTTACATTTGTTTTTAACCTTGGTAATGTCCTGAACTCAGGGGCACATCCTTCATCTTGGCCTCTCAATAATATATTTTTTTAAGTGGTTAATTTAGGTAATCGAATGTCAAACTACGATTGCAACACCTCCTACTTCTCACCCCTGTGACCTTTACTATCTCAACCACCGAGAGGAACCACGAGCAGCAAGATCATAGGAATATCATCACCTCCTGGCCGCTCCTCCCTCCCTCCCCCCACCCACCCCCCCCCATAGAACCATAGAAGGTTCCCTACTAGAACAATCCAAAACTAATCCCACCACTCAGCTCTCTCCTCATTGTCTTGTATCTTTCTCTGCTTCAAATATTGGTCCAATTTTCCCCTAAATGATGCAAGTGTCTCTGCCTCAACCACGTCCTGTGGTGAAGCAGTTCATGCTCCAACAACCCCTGCATGAAGAAATTTCTTATAACCTCTCTCCTCACTCTCTAAATAATAAATTTAAATTGGTGATCCAACGTCACTGACTCTCCAATCAAAAGGAATAGTCTTTCCATATTCACTCTATCAAAACTCTACATCATTTTTTAAAACTTCTATTAGATCTCCTGTTAGCTTTCTCTGCACCTGTGGAAATAATCCTAGTATCTCAAGTCTCTCTTCATAACTATACTTTCCCATCCCTGGCATCATCCTGGTGGATCTAAGCTGTATGCTTTTGATGTCCTTTCTATAATGGAGTGCCCAGGACTGCACACAGTGCTCTACATGTGGCCTAATCAATCCTTTGTATAAGTTCAGCATTATTTCTTTGCTCTTGTACTCTATCACCCTATTTGTAAAATCCAAAATGCTGTTAGCCCTTTTTTATGGCTTTATCTACCTGCACTCGCACTTTCAGGGAAATATATATTTGAACCCATCGCTCTTTCTGTTCGTCATGTCCTTCGGAGTCTTTCCATGAAGTGCATATTCCAATTCCTTATTTTTTCAGACTCAGACATATTTCACCGTTCCTTCAGGAGATTACATGGCTGCGGGGTGGGAGGAAGTCGTCATACTCCATCCTGATGAGGTAACAGAGAGGGTCGATAAGGGCAATGCGGTTGATGTTGTCCATATAGACTTTCAAAAGGCATTTGATAAAGTGCTGCATAATAGGCTTATCATCAAGTTTGCAGCCCATGGAATAAAGGGGGCAGTAATAGCATGGGTCCTGAATTGGATAAGTAACAGAATACAGAGAGTAGTGGTGAACGTTTGTTTTTCGGACTGGAGGGAGGTGTACAGTGGTGTTCACCAGGGGTCGGTGCTGGGACCACTGCTTTTCTTGATATATATAATGACTTGGACTTGGGTGTACAGGGCACAATTTCCAAATTTGCAGATGACACAAAACTTGGAAGTGTAGTGAACAGTGAGGAGGATAGTGATAGACTTCAAGAGGATATAGACAGGCTGGTGAAATGGGCGGACACATGGCAGATGAAATTTAATGCAGAAAAATGCGAAGAGATACATTTCGGTAGGAAGAACGAGGAGAGGCAATATAAACTAGAGGGCACAATTCTAAAAGGGGTACAGGAACGGAGAGATCTGGGGGTATATGTGCACAAATCGTTGAAGGTGGCAAGGCAGGTTGAGAAAGTGGTTGAAAAAGCATACGGGATCCTGGGCTTTAAAAATAGAAGCATAGAGTACAAAAGCAAGGAAGTCATGATGAACCTTTATAAAACATTGGTTCGACCACAACTGGAGGTATTATGTCCAGTTCTGAGCACCGCACTTTAGGAAAGATGTGAAGGTCTTAGAGAGGGTGCAGTAGAGATTTACTAGAATGATTCTAGGGATGAGGGATTTTCGTTATGTGGATAGACTGGAGAAGCTGGGACTGTTCTCCTTGGAACAGAGAAGATTGAGAGGTGATAATGATAGAGGTGTTTAAAATCATGAAGGGTCTAGACAGAATAAATAGAGAGAAATTGTTCCTATTGGCGGAAGGGTCAAGAACCAGAGGACATAGATTTAAGATGATTGGCAAAAGAACCAAAGGTGACATGAGGAAAAACTTTTTTAGGATCTGGAATGCACTGCCCGAGGGGGTGGTGGAGGCAGACTCAATCATGGCCTTCAAAAGGGAACTGGATAAGTACTTGAAAGGAAACTTTTGCAGGGCTATGGGGAAAGGGCGGGGGAGTGGGACTAGCTGGATTGCTCTTACATAGAGACGGCGCAGACTCGATGGGCCGAATGGCCTCCTTCCATGCTGTAACCTTTCTATGACTCTATGATCCATCATAACATGTGGGACAGGCTTGATGGACCCCTTGGTCTTTTCTTGCCCGTCACTTTTGCATTGTCGCTGGGCCAAAATCCCGGAATTCCCAACCTAACACCACCACGGAAGCAGTATCACCACAGTTCAAGGAAAAGGCCCACCACCACCTTCTCAGGGCAGTTAGGCTTGGATGAGATGTCGGCACTCATCTCGGTGCATGCAAATCCATGAAAGTCATGTGTCTAGCCCACGTCTGTTACACCGCCAGACAGACAGATGTCAGACTCCAGGCATTGCACTTTGTTACAGACGCAAAGCAAAACCGAAAGAAAACTAGATAATTCATCCAGAGTTGTTCTCGTCTGGGGCCTGAAATTTATAAGCCACTTATTGACCTAAGATCCAATTCACCTGATTCCCACGGGGACTACTTGAATAGCGGCCTTAAAGGGATAGGATTGCATTAATTGCTAAACTCAACTAAAACTCCCACAAAAGGCTGAGGCTCAGTGGGTAGCACTCTTGCCCCTGATTCAGAAGGCTGTGAGTTCATAGTCCCACTCCAGAGACTTTGAGCACATAATCCAGGCTGACGCTCCAGCGTCAGTACCGAGGGAATGCTGCACTGTCAGAGGTACCATCTTTTGGGATGAGACGTTAAATTGAGGTCCCGTCTGCCTGTAAAAGATCCCATGGCACTATTTCGAATAAGAGCAGCGGGAGTTCTCCTCAGTGTCTTGGCTAATATTTATCCCTCGACCAAAATCACTAAACAGATTATCTGGTCATTATCTCATTGCTGTTTGTGGGATCTTGCTGTGTGCAAATTGGCTGCTGCGTTTCCTACATTACAACAGTGACCACACTTCAAAAAAGTACTTCACTGGCTGAGAAGCGCATTGGGACATCCTGAGGTCGTGAAAGGTGCTATATAAATGCAAGTTCTTTCTTTCTTCTTTAAACATCCAGGCTGAAGACTATACATGAGCAATGCCACAGGATATCCACTAGCTATATATAAAATGACACTTGTGGGATAGTGGCTGGTATCCGTGCAGCTAGTGTGTGGCTGAGGCCCATTTTTCATGACTTGCTGAATGGAAATCACTTTAAGTAGCAGTTCAGACCTGTTACAGCAGTAAGTGTTGTGGGCTGATTTATGTTTATCTTTGATCATTTGTGATTTCTCAAGTGACTCGATCAACTCTAATCCATCCCATTTTTTAATGAAAGAACAAAAGCAGAAGTACTACAGACGTGAACAGATGAGAGAAAAGAAGAGAGGATTTGCAGGCCTTTATATTTGTTTGAAGAATAAAGGTTTTGCCCTGTGAATGTCACATTGCACCAAATTGAGATACAAGATGTTCAGGATAGTGATCTGCCGACTGTAATTCAATTCCATATCTTCAAATCTGTTTTGATTCCCTGTCACTACAGTGAAAGCAGATTTCAGCAGTTTGTACTGTGAAATTCACCGATCATTCTCAGGCACTGGAAATCGCTCCCTTATACTGAATTTTTTTTTCCTCTTTTCCTGACAAAGCTGCTTCAGTTTCGAGGTTGACGCGAATGGTGGCAAGTAAAGTTTATCGTGATTATTTTGTAAGGCGTGGGATGTGTACTGATTGCTGATTAAAGGGTGTTCACGTCAGTTATGGGGCCATTTTTTCTCATTCAGTAATTATTGCTTTCTTCATAGTAACCAGCGTTCCAGCTCACTCTTGACTGGTGATTGGACTACGTTCTAACGTCACTGGCACAGATGGAGTCGTCAGCATTGTATGTCAATACCTGATCTTTCAGTTCCCAGTGAAAGCTCGTAGCTTTTACTATTTTGACACTGAATTGGAGGAATCAAGAACAAGGAAACACAATCTTAAAATTGGAGCCAGGCCATTCAGGAGTGAAATCAGGAAGCAATTTTTCACACAAAGGCTGGTGTAAATCTGGAACTCTCTCCCCCAAAAAGGCTGTGCTGCTGGGGGTCAATTGGAGCTTTCAAGATGGAGATTGCTAGGTTTTTGTTGGCAAAGGGTATCAAGGGATATGGAGCTAAGGTGGGTAAATAGAGTTGAGGTACAGATCAGCCACAATCTAATTGAATGGCGGAACAGACTTGAGGGGCTGAATGGCCTCCTCCTGTTTCTAATGTTCCTAATTTCTTTGGTAGCTTTAAAACTATACTGTAGGGGGGTCAATTGCCAGCTGCCAGACTCCCCGTTTATGGAGAAGCAGCGGACATCCCTTGGATGCCCAGCACTCCCGCCTGAAGCAGGCACACGCAAATCAGGCTGGTTGTAGGACCCCATTGGCAACTGTTGGTACAAATGACGTGTCCTTAAAGGGACAGTTGGAAGCCGCTCCAAAAATGGCTTGGAATTTTGTTTTTGTTGGGGGGTGGGGGATTGGGGGGTTGGGGAGTTTTTGAGAGGCCAGGTGAAGCATTCCTAGCCCCATAAAAATAACGCGGCCCGCTGCCAAATGCTGGGCAGCCCCAACCCCCCGGTGTGCCCCCCCTCCCCCTTTTAGCTCCGAATTCCGGGCTAGGCTTGAGCATGGACCGCCAGATTTCCGACCCTTCTCCCCCTCGATGAGCGCTGGGCAGCTCTCAGATTGTACTCCAATGAGGCCCGAAACCAATAATGGTTAGGGGCCTCTCGCTCAAGGGTTCGAGCAAGCACCCATTTTGGACGAAAGTTGAAAATCGCCTCCACTGTTTTTTTTTCTTAGTTACTGAACCACTCACTGTTTTTTTTTTAAATGAAATGGGAGCATTTTAAACCCCAAACAAAGCAGCTGCTTGCGACAGGGGCAAATTCAACAAATGAAAATTCAGTGATGTGGGAGTTTCTCATCTCCGGGAAAAGAGGCAACTTTTAAAGAAAGAAAGAAGAAAGAAAGAACTTGCATTTATATAGCGCCTTTCACAACCTCAGGACGTCCCAAAGCACTTAACAGCCAATTAAGTATTTTTGGAAGTGTAGTCACCGTTGTAATGTAGGAAATGCAGCAGCCAATTTGCGCTCAGCAAGATCCCACAAACAGCAATGTGATATATGAGCAGATCATCTGCTTTAGGTGTTTGTTGGGGGGTTAAATATTGGCCCCAGGACACCGAGAGAACTCCCCTGCTCTTCTTCGAAATGTAAGGAATCTTACAACACCAGGTTATAGTCCAACAAATTTATTTTAAAATCACAAGCTTTCGGAGATTATCTCCTTCGTCAGATGAATGAATGAAAAGGTTCTCAAATCGCATATCTTATACTATGTTGGGACAGCATCACACCAATCAAAAGGTGTCGTTGTTATTCAAACAGGCCAGTCACGGAGAACAGCACGTCCCAGTACACTAGATATACATTGTGTCTAAAAAAAAGGGGGGAAAAAATTATATGTTTTTTAAAATTCTCTCTCTCTCTCTCTCTGCCACTTTGAGTTTCTTTCTGCCTGCCTGTGTAATAGACACAATATATATCTAGTGTACTGGGACGTGCTGTTCTCCGTGACTGGCCTGTTTGAATAACAACGACACCTTTTGATTGGTGTGATGCTGTCCCAACATAGTATAAGATATGCGATTTGAGAACCTTTTTATTCATTCATCTGACGAAGGAGATAATCTCCGAAAGCTTGTGATTTTAAAATAAATTTGTTGGACTATAACCTGGTGTTGTAAGATTCCTTACATTTGTCCACCCCAGTCCATCACCGGCATCTCCACATCATGGCTTCTTCGAAATAGTAGCCATGGGATCTTTTACATCCACTTGCAACAACCTCCACTTCCCTACAGTCCAGATATTCTCTGAACATTTCAATGGCAAATATATTCACTGTAACTTCCAAAAAAAATGAGAACCATACAGAACAAGAAATGCATCCGCTATTTTTCTTGGAGAAATGTTTGGCCATCAGGAAGAAAGCAATAACATGCTTGAAAGCATGAGGACAGGGGATGATTTTTTCTTGATAAAAAGGCTCTATAGAAAAACACTGGATCAGCATTGTGGGAACTGTTAGTGGGTAAGGCTGAGAAGCTCGTTCAAGTCACGACTCAACACATTTCAAAGCACGCCAGTGCTATTGTGAAAATTGTGCATGTTATCAAAAAAAAATTCAGAGAAGGAATTAGTATTTGGGAGTTGTCACCATGTAACGCAACTAATAAGGAGGCTAAAAAATTTAATGGATATTGTCATTACAAGCTTTCCGTGAACGGATATCGTCATTACAATCTTTCCGTGAATGGATATTGTCATTACAAGCTTTCCGTGAACGGATATTGTCATTACAAGCTTTCTGTGAACAGATATTGTCATTACAAGCTTTCCGTGAACGGATATTGTCATTACAAGCTTTCTGTGAACAGATATTGTCATTACAAGCTTTCCGTGAACGGATATTGTCATTACAAGCTCCACATCAATGGATATTGTCATTACAAGCTTACATGAATGGATGTTGTCACTACAAGCTCTCAGTGAACAGATATGGTCATTATAATCTTTCCATGAATGGATATTGGCATTACAAGCTCTCCGTGAATGGATGTTGTCATTACAAGCTCTCCATGAACGGATATCATCATTACATAAGAAAATAAGAAATAGGAGCAGGAGTAGGCCATATGGCCCCTCGAGCCTGTTCGGCCATTCAATCAGATCATGGCTGATCTTTGAACTCAACTCTACATTCCCACCTGATCCCCGTATCCCTTGATTCCCCTAGAGTCCAAAAATCTATCGATCTCAGCCTTGAATGTACTCAATGACTGAACATTCACAGCCCTCTGGGGTAGAGAATTCCAAAGATTCACAACCCTCTGAGTAAAGAAATTCCTCCTCATCTCAGTCTTAAATGGCCAACCCCTTTTCCTGACACTATGCTTCCTAGTTCTAGACTCTCCAGCCAGGGAAACAACCTCTCAGCATCTACCCTGTCAAGCCCCCTCATAATCTGATATGTTTCAATGAGATCACTTCTCATTTTTCTAAACTCCAGAGAGTATAGGCCCATTCTAATCAATCTCTCCTCATATGACAACCCTCTCATCCCAGGAATTAAACCTTTGTTGCACCGCCTCTAAGGCAAGTATATCCATCCTTAGATAAGGAGACCAAAACTGTACACAGTACTCCAGGTGAGGTCTCACCAAAGCCCTGTACAACTGTAGTAAGACTTCCTTACTCTTGTACTCCAAACCCCTTGCAATAAAGGCCAACATTCCCTTTGCTTTCCTAATTGCTTGCTGTACCTTCATGCTAACTTTCTGTATTTCTTGTACGAGGACATCCAAATCTCTCTGAACGCCAACATTTAATAGTTTCTCACCATTTAAAAAATATTCTATTTTTCTGCTCTTCCTACCAAAGTGAATAACCTCACATTTCCCCACATTATATTCCATCTGCCACCTTCTTGCCCACTCACTTACCCTGTCTGTACTTTTTTTATTCGTTCATGGGATGTGGGTGTCGCTGGCAAGGCCGGCATTTATTGCCCATCCCTAATTGCCCTTAAGAAGGTGGTGGTGAGCCACCTTCTTGAACCGCTGCAGTCCATGTGGTGAAGGTTCTCCCACAGTGCTGTTAGGTAGGGAGTTCCAGGATTTTGACCTAGCGACGATGAAGGAATGGCGATATATTTCCAAGTCAGGGAACGTGCAGGTGGTATTGTTCCCATGTGCCTGCTGCCCTTGTCCTTCTAGGTGGTAGAGGTCGCAGGTTTGGGAGGTACTGTCGAAGAAGCCTTGGCGAGTTGCTGCAGTGCATCCTGTAGATGGTACACACTGCAGCCACGGTGCGCCGGTGGTGAAGGGAGTGAATGTTTAGGGTGGTGGATGGGGTGCCAATCAAGCGGGCTGCTTTGTCCTGGATGGTGTCGAGCTTCTTGAGTGTTGTTGGAGCTGCACTCATCCAGGCAAGTGGAGAGTATTCCATCACACTCCTGACTTGTGCCTTGTAGATGGTGGAAAGGCTTTGGGGAGTAAGGAGGTGAGTCACTCGCCACAGAATACCCAGCCTCTAACCTGCTCTTGCAGCCACAGTATTTATGTGGCTGGTCCAGTTAAGTTTCTGGTCAATGGTGACCCCCAGGATGTTGATGGTAGGGGCTTCGGCGATGGTAATGCCATTGAATGTCAAGGGGAGGTGGTTAGACTCTCTCTTGTTGGAGATGGTCATTGCCTGGCACTTGTGTGGCACGAATGTTACTTATCAGCCCAAGCCTGGATGTTGTCCAGGTCTTGCTGCATGTGGGCTCGAGCTGCTTCATTATCTGATGCGTTGTGAATGGAACTGAACACTGTGCAATCATCAGCAAACATCCCCATTTCTGACCTTATGTTGGAGGGAAGGTCATTGATGAAGCAGCTGAAGATGGTTGGGCCGAGGACACTGCCCTGAGGAACTCCTGCAGCAATGCCCTGGGGCTCAGATGATTGGCCTCCAACAATTACTACCATCTTCCTTTGCGCTAGGTATGACTCCAGCCACTGGAGAGTTTTCCCCCTGATTCCCATTAACTTCAATTTTACTTGGGCTCCTTGGTGCCACACTCGGTCAAATGCTGCCTTGATGTCAAGGGCAGTCACTCTCACCTCTGCAAAATCCCTTTGCAGACTCTTTCTGTCCTCCTCACAGCTTACTTTCCCACCTAGCTTTGTATCATCAGCAAACTTGGATACACTACACTCGGTCCCTTCATCTAAGTCATTAATATAGATTGTAAATAGCTGATGTCCTAGCACTGATCCTTGCGATACCCCACTAGTTACAACCTGCCAACCTGAAAATGACCCGTTTTTCCCTACTCTATGCTTTCTGTCCAGAAACCAATCCTCTATTCATGCTAATATATTACCCCCAACCCCATGAGCCCTTATCTTGCGTAACAACCTTTTATGTGACACCTTATTGAATGCCTTTTGAAAATCCAAATATACTACATCCACTGGTTCCCCTTTATCTACCCTGTTAGTTAAATCCTCAAAAAACTCTAATAAATTTGTCAACCACGATTTCCCATTCATAAAACCATGTTGACTCTGCCTAATCATATTATGATTTTCTAAGTGTCCTGATACCAATTCCTTAATGAGGGATTCCAGCATTTTCCTGACGACCGATGTCAGGCTAACTGGCCTGTAGTTCCCTGTTTTCTCTCTCCCTCCTTTCTTGAATAGCGGGGTTACATTTGCTACCTTCCAATCCACTGGGACCATTCTAGAATCTAGGGAATTTTGGAAGATCACAACCAATGCACCCACTATCTCTGCAGCCACCTCTTTTAGAACCCTAGGGTGTAGGCCATCAGGTCCAGGGGATTTGTCGGCTTTTGGTTTCTCAAGTACTTTTTCTCTACTGATATTAATTACTTGAAGTTCTCCACTCTTTAGCCCCTTGGTTCCCCACTATTTCCGGTATGCTTTTTGTGTCTTCTACTGTGAAGACAGATACAAAATATTTGTTTATTGTCTCTGCCATTTCCTTATTCCCCATTATAATTTCTCCTGTCTCAGCCTCTGAGGGACCCATGTTTACTTTCACTAAGTTCTTGCTTTTTACATACTTGTAGCTGCTCTTACAATCTGTTTTTATATTTTTTGCTAGATTACTCTCATATTCTATTTTCTCCCTTTTTTTCAATTTTTTGGTCGTCCTTTGTTGGTTTCTAAAACTAAAGCTCTCAGTTAATGGATATTGTCATTACAAGCTCTCCGTGAATGGATATTGTCATTACAAGCTCTCCGTGAATGGATATTATCATTACAAACTCTACATTAATGGATATTATCATTACAAACTCTACATTAATGGATATTGTCATTACAAACTCGACATTAATGGATATTGTCATTACAAGCTCTCTGTGAATGGATATTGTCATTACAAGTTCTCCGTGAATGGATATTGTCATTACAATGTCTCCGTGATATTGTCATGACAAGCTCTACATTAATGGATATTATCATTACAAACTCTACATTAATGGATATTTGTAAACAATTTTACAACACCAAGTTATAGTCCAGCAATTTTATTTTAAATTCACAAGCTTTCGGAGACTTCCTCCTTCCTCAGGTAAATGTTCTCCGAAAGCTTGTGAATTTAAAATAAAATTGCTGGACTATAACTTGGTGTTGTAAAATTGTTTACAATTGTCAACCCCAGTCCATCACCGGCATCTCCACTTAATGGATATTGTCATTACAAACTCGACATTAATGGATATTGTCATTACACACTCTCTGTGAATAGATATTGTCATTACAAGCTGTACGTGAACAGATATTGTCATTACAAGCTCTCTGTAAACAGATATTGTCATTACAAGCTGTACGTGAACAGATATTGTCATTACAAGCTCTCCATCTTATTTATAATATGCTTCAAAAATAATTGTATTTTACTTTGGCTTGCACCATAGTGGAGAGCAATGCAGGTCCCATTTCACAACTTCATTGCGAATAATGCAATGCACAGATGAGATATTCCATAATGAGCTGGCTGGCAGTCTGTCCTGGGCTGCTCATGTCCACCTCCAATTGGTTGGCTGAACAGTGACTTCGACGGACGTCCTGGAGCAGGTCTGTTCCTTCCCCCAATCAGGAAATGGCCATGATGTAAATTAACAATATTTTTCCTAAATTAGAAATTTAGATAGATTTTTAATAACGATTTCCCTGAAGAAAAGAAAAAGTGCAATTAAGTAAATTAAGTTTACTCAATGAAATGTAGGAATCTAGAGGCTGAGAGATAGATATAGTGACAGAGAGAGAAAGAGAGATAGGGACAGAGAGAGAAAGAGGGATAGGGACAGAGAGAGAAAGAGAGATAGGGACAGAGAGAGAAAGAGGGATAGGGACAGAGAGAGAAAGAGAGATAGGGACAGAGAGAGAAAGAGGGATAGGGACAGAGAGAGAAAGGGAGATAGGGACAGAGAGAGAAAGAGGGATAGGGACAGAGAGAGAAAGAGGGATAGGGACAGAGAGAGAAAGAGAGATAGGGACAGAGAGAGAAAGAGGGATAGGGACAGAGAGAGAAAGAGAGATAGGGACAGAGAGAGAAAGAGATCGTGATAGAGAGAAAAGGAGAGAGAGGGAGGAATAGAGATAGGGCCCGAGATAGATTGGGGGGAGAGGTATAAAGACAGAGAAAGAGATAAGGAGAGAGAAAGATAGGGACAAAGAGAGTGAGAAAGGGATAGAAAGAGATGGGTCTGAGAGAAGAAAGACAGATAGGGACAGAGAGAAAGATGGATACAGACAGAGAGAAAAAAGATAGAAACAGACTGCTAGAAACAGACATTGTACTGTGTGAAATATCTAAACTGAACTGTAATTACTGTGTTGATATATATATTTGGTTTATTATTCATAAATGGAAAAACATTCTGCACAAAGGATTCTGATATTAATCTAGAGACACCATTTGGCTGGGAGATCCAATTTAACAATATTGCCATGGACATTACAAATAAAAGCAGTGAACCATGTTTCATTCCAATATAATAAGCAGACACCGAAAGGAATGCAGAATACCAGAATATTATTGCGATTAAAGAGTAATGTCATCTCTGCCCTCACAAACATACACAAACCTACAACCACCCACCCCACCCCACTCCTGGGGGCTGAAATTTGTTTGGTTCTTATGCGTGTCCCACATTGCTAATGAGGTCATTTTTCACATTTTAGATAATTTCATGCGTACTTTAATTTAACATCACCATGAATGTGTTGCTTGTGCAAAGTGAAAGTTACACTCTCCCTCTCCCACACTAACAAGTGAGGGGGTAGAGTTTGGGGACAAGGGGGACCATCTCATCATCTTTGGACCCACGGTGTTGGTTTTGTCCGTTGCCTGTCCACACAAAGACACAAGTTTGAAAAGTGGTTGTGCGTCATCCCTGTACACACCTGAATACTATTGGGCAAAAATAAGTTGCACGCGGTCTAAGTTGTGAATAAACCTGTTGCCACTCAGACAGGCGCGTGTCGGTCATTATATTTCCATTTTATTATTCTCCATGGTTCCCACATTAGATGAGTCAACTTCTCTGTTGCAATAGCCCCACCAATCTAACATTAAAAGAATGCACTTGCAATTTTTTTTGTCTTATTTATTCTTGGGGTATAGGTGTCGCTGGTAAGGCTGGCATATATTGCTCATCCCTAGTTGCTCCTAGGAGATGGCGGTGATGCAACTGAGTGACTTGCTTGTGAAGAGTCAATTATGTTGGAAGGGACTGGAGTCACGTCTCGGCCTGACTGGGTAAGGGCAGCAGGTTTTCTTCCCTCGGGGACATTCGTTGGGTTTTTACAACAATCCAGCAACTTCAGGGTTACTTTTACAGATGCCAGTTTGTCTGTTTTGAATTTTTTTTAACCTGGATTCAAATTTTCAGACTGCCATGGTGGGATTTAAACTCACATTGTCTGGATTATTAGTCCAGCAATATAACCACTACACTGCCGTACTCCTATCCTTCTAAAGAGGGCTGAGAAGCAAAGGAAACTTAAAATTCTAGTGCAGTCCTCTGTAGAAGTTGATTGTTGGGATAATGCAGGCTTCGGGAGAATACGGAGTGGTAACATATTCAAATAATTTCAAAACATTCACGGCTGCAGCTAAAGTCTGCATTCTCTGCTCCCCATTGAAATGAATTGGATACAGAAGCTGCTCGGTGTCTGTGTGTAGCTGTTGTTGTTGTGTGTAATGGAGATCACGGTGAAAGGAAATAAATAGATGGGTTCTAATGCTGGGAGCGAGGTCTTTAATCTTATCTTTCACTAGCTGGGTTACTGCATCCAATGAACAGTCACTATGACTTGGCAATTCTGGGCAGCCTAACTTTTTGAAAAAGATAAAAGTTGCTTCAATCAGACCCCACTTTTCCTTACATTGTAGCAGCTGCCACAGCGAATCATACATCACAGAAGGAGGCCATTCGGCCCATTGTGCCTGTGTCGGCTCTTTGAAAGAGCTATCCAATTAGTCCCACTCCCCTGCTCTTTCCCCATAGCCCTGCTTTCTTTGCAGATTGCATAGCAATCTTTCCAACTTCAAGTATTTATCCAATTCCCTTTTAAAAGTTACGACTGAACCTGCTTCCACCGCCCTTTCAGGCAGCGCATTCCAGATCATAACAACTCGCTGCGTAAAAATACTTCTCCTCATCTTCCCTCTGGTTCTTCTGCCAATTATCTTAAATCTGTGTCCTCTGGTTACCGACCCTCCCACCAGTGGAAACAATTTCTCCTTATTTACTCTATCAAAATCCTTCATAATTTTGAACACCTCTATTAAATCTCCCCTTAACCTTCTCTGCTCTAAGGTGAACAATCCCAGTTTCTCCAGTCTCTCCACATAACTGAAGTCTCTTGTCCCTGGTACCATTCTAGTAAATCTCCTCTGCACCCTCTCTAAGACCTTGACCTCCTTCCTAAAGTGTGGTGCCCAGAATTGAACACAATACTCCAGCTGCGGCTCAATCAGTGTTTTATAAAGGTTTAGTGTAATTTCCTTGCTTTTGTACTCTAAGCCTCTAGTTAAAATGCCAAGGATTGCATATGTTTTTTTAACAGCCTTCTCAACTTGCCCTGCCACCTTCGAAGATTTATGTACGTACACCCCCAGGTCTCTCTGCAGCAGGAAAGAAAGAAAGAACTTGCATTTATACAGTGCCTTTCATGACCTCAGGATGTCCTAAAGTGCTTTACAGCCAATGGAATGAAGTGCAGTCATTATCATCCGTCATGATTTGGGGGTTGGGGGGGGGAGATTTTTTGATATATGACAGAAAATAGTATTGCATATAAGCAGAAGGCAAAATGCTTCCTTTCAGCCAAATCAAGCTGACCTTCAGACTTTCCCGAATGAAGCCAATCTATTACACATCCCTACCGGTGAAATCAATACTCTTCATTAGTGCCTGAGAAGCTCCTGACATACTTCTACCAGTCTCAGTAAAGAGCTGTACCTCCTACCAGATGATGTAAGTTCACACAGGTGCTGGGGTCAGGCCCATTGCTAGCAGTGTTATTTAATTTGAAGTAGAGCAAGTCAAGTTTCAAACTTGGTGAAATGGAATGAGCTGTGACTCACTGAGGCAGGTCAGGAGTTCTTGTTTCCACAAAGTCAGTGATTCACCTTGAAAGTAAGTAAAACTGGGTGGGTGTAGCAGTATAGCCGAGTTTCTCTACCCTCCCTGAGACCAGTACCCAACGAGAGGCAGCACGATATGTTCGGTCATGTATTCTGTGTATGATAAACAAAAAACCCTAGTGAGCTTTCCCCTGGACTTGCTCACGGTTATTTGGAGGAAATGGTAGGTCTTTTAGCTGGGTTTGTTGTACTGGGTCACAAATGATGGGCAGACCAGCGTGACTCCTGCCCCAGCATCACTGTTGGTGGAAGGACTGAACAGCAGGTGTCACCACGTTATCTGATAGAAGTAATAGAAGCAGGGCAGCACCATTGCAGGTTAAGCTGGAACTCTAAGTGTTACCGGTATTACAAAAGCATTACTATATTGTGACAACAGAACATTGACATGACAAGCAGACACTCAAAAATGTTTTGCCTATTATATATACACATAGATAGGTAGGTAGATAGATAGAGAGAGAGAGATAGATAGATAGACATACAGAGCGAGGGAGAGATAGATAGAAAGACAGAGAGAGAGAGATAGACAGACAGAGAGAGAGAGAGATAGACAGAGAGAGAGAGAAAGATAGAGAGAGAGAGAGAATGGGCCACTCGTTTTACATCGTACCTGATTTTCATTCCCGTTGCCGTCATTAAACGGAATTCTCGGGAGGAACAGGCTCGGGAGGAACAGGTGACTTTGGACCTCTGGTTCCCAAATCTCTCCACCACTGGGGGTTTTCCTCGCCTCATGTCTGGGTCTGCTGTAGATTAACTGATCGAGATTAATTGTTATGATTAGTCAACAACTCCATTATCATTGTATCATGTGATTACCAGGATGAGAGAAGGTGAACTGGATGGACCTTGGTCTTTTGTCATCCAGCAATTCCTATCTTCCTCTGTAAAATTGGGTGCAGTGTGGAACGGGCCCATTCACTATCACCTATTTTGCAGTACTTGGGACGAAGACCAATTTCATCCCCCATTAAAGGTTTATGATCATCAATAATTTCATACTAGCAAGTGAGATATTCCCATTAGTGAACTGTATTCATTCAAAGTTCTCACTACTTATAAATACAGCTGATTTAGAGCAGAAATGATGGATATAGACAGAACAAATCAACTGCAAGTAAACATCAGTTTGAATAATCTTCACAAAAATGCGCTTCTTATTATTTAGGCTGTTCAGAAAATAAAGCTAATCATGAATGCTTTCTGCCCATAATGAGCAGTCTGATCCCAAATCAGAAGCAAGGACCACATATGTGCACAGTGTTTGTCAACATAATTTCTTGCTTGCAAGCCCAATATTCCTGATGACACTTGGGCTTTGAGTCTGTAACGTATGCGGTGATTGAACTGGCAAAGCATTAGCAGTTTTTTGCAATCAAATGGAAAGCAATTTAGAGAATAAAAAAAAAAGCAATTTCTGTCTAGTAGCATCTGGTGATATTGTCAGCCCATTTCTTTTAAATTTGCTTCCAAATAGATTTATTCAATCTGTGCATTTTCAAGGGCTACATGTTCCCAGAATGTAAATCACTAACTCAAAATATTCTGGGTGCAGCAGGCACAGATTTTTCAAAGAATATGCTGATGCAGCCTTAATTGTACAACAAGGGCTGATTGGCGTTCCATGCTCTGAATCACTTCATCTCTGGGACTTGGATTCCCATCGCGTTTCAGGAGAAAAGTTGGTTTCTCCTGTAAAACAGCCACTAAGGATCACAAGTGAAATACGCTCAGATTCTTAATCTATTTTTATTGACTTGAATCCATATAGCAAGGCTTGCCAACTGTGTAGACTTCCTCAGTGTGGTGTATATTGTGGACATAACATGAGTCTCGAAGATTAAGGGTTGATCTAATTGAGGGTGTTTAAGATGATAAAGAGATTGGATAGGGTCGATAGAGAGAAACTATTTCAACTGGTGGGGAAATCCAAAATGAAGGGGCACAATCTTAAAATGAGAGCTAAGCCGTTTAGGAGTGAAATCAGAAAACATTTCTGAACACAAAGGGTAGTGGAAACTGGAACTCTCTCCCCCCCAAAAGATTGTGGATGCTGGGGGTCAATTGAAATTTTCAAGACTTAGGTCGATAGGTTTTTGTTGGGTGAGGATATCAAGGGATGTGGAACAATTGGTGGGTAAATGGAGTTAAGATACAGAGCAGCCATATTCTAATCAAATGGTGGAACAGGTTCGAGGGTCTGAATGGCCTCCTCCTGTTCCTATGTTTTCTAAGAGGTGATGTGTTCAGTCAATCTTCATCATTTCTGATATAACTTTCCAAAACTTGGGTGAAGCTGATTTTCCAGCTGTAGGGAATGTGCAATACTTTCTAATCCTGATAACCCATTGCCAAGGAATTTGAAATAGCTCCCTAACTGGACTGAGGCACTGTGATAGTTATATAGATCGATATACTTACCTCTAATGTGCTGATGGACAGTTTCAAATGAGTGCAGGCTTAGAGTCCTGCTTGATCCTGAGCTGAGTATCAGGTCCAATACTTTATCCATCACCAGGGCTATTTACTTCCAGCCCTTTCGCATCACCTGGCTCTGCCCAAACCTCAACCATGCTGCCACTGAATTCATTATCCATGCTTTCATTATCTTCATTTCATTCCTGCACTTTCTCCTGAACTCCACCCTACACAATCTCCAACTTGGCCAAAACTCCACCTCCGCGTCCTGTCCTGCACCAAGTCCCACCAACCTCCATAGGCTCTCTGTCCGTCAACGTACTGGAATTCAAAATCCTTGTCCTTGTTTACAAATCCCTCCACCCTCCCTCTGCAACTTCCTCAAGCCTTACATCCCAGCCCATATCCTTCAGTCTGCTGACGCTGGTCCCCTGTACAATCCTCCCCTTCCTCTACTCCACCACTGGCAGCAAAGCCTTCAGCTATAACGGCCCCACTCTCCAGAACTCCCTCTCGAAATCCTTCCCCCATTGCTAGTTCTCTGACACCTAGCCAAAGAAGGAGCTATTAGGACACATGACCAAACTGTTGGTCAAAGAGGCAAGTTTCAAGGAGTGTCTTAAAGGGGGAGAGAGAAGTGGAAAGGTGGAGAGGAAAGGGAGGGAATTCCAGAGCTTAAGGCCACCAATGGTGGGGCGAAGGAAGTGGGGGATGCACAAGAGGTCAGAGATGGAGGAATGCAGAGTTGGAGGAGGCTTGCAGGAGACAGTTCAAACCCATGGTCGCCATCTCGTGAATTCCCAATTTCAGCCATCCTCTGTTGGGAAGGTCCAAGTGAGGACCAGGTTCGGACCAGAGGAAGAGGAGACAAGTTAGGAAAAGTTAGGCCCAGACTTGCACATCTGCTGGGAGCCAGATTGTTGGATGAAAACAATTCACCTGTTTGGTGCCTGGGACAGAATGGAGAAGGTTTGGGGGCCAAGAAAATCAAAAAACTTGATGAAAACAAGCAAAGATATAACCGTAGGGACACATATATTTTATATCGGCCCCACAGTGGTTGACATCTTAGGATCATGTTTCATGTGTAACAGAATTCTGTATCATTTCACATCAGTAGTTTTCATATTTGACAACTCCTCTTCCTGCAGTATGGCGATAAAAAGGCTCACGAAACACAATTAGTACACTTGACAGAATGTAAGAGAGCTCGCTATAATTTGAAAACTGAGCCCCTTGAGTAGTTATGTAAAGTGGTTTTAAAATTCAAGGAATAGGGTGTAGCAAAACAAAATGTTGAACATTACAGTCAAAAGGAGAAAGATATTTCATCTACCATTTTGTACGTGACAACAAATCGCTTCTGTATTCATCGATGCTTTTGATATTTGGTAAACTCTTAACCCCAGCATATTGTGCTTTGCTTTGTGCCAGTTTGACTCAGTTGGCAACACTCTCGTCTCTGAGCCAGAGGGTTATGGGTCTGAGTTGCACCCCCGGGACTTGAGCACATAATCTAAACACGCTCCAGTGCTGTCCTGAGGAGAGGCTGCTTTGTCGGAGGTGCCGACTGCCAGATTGAGATGTTAAACCGAGGCCCCGCCTGCCTGTTCAGGTGGATATTAAAGATCCCGCAACACTATCTGAAGAAAAGTCCGGCCAACATTCATCCCTCAACCAACACCAGCGAAAACAGGTTTACTGCTCGCTCACTAAACTTACTATTAATTGGACCTTGCTGTGTTCAAATTGTTTGTCTACATAACAATACAACATTGAGTGCATTTCAAAAGTAGTTCATTGGTTATGAATTACATTGGGAGGTGTGATAAGGTGCTATATGAATGCAAGTTCTTTCTTTGAATCCTAGCTAAGCACAATAAAGACACTTTTAGATCGCAATTTACCATCAACTCCTGACATACAGGCCCTGCTCAGACAATGGCAAAACTAAAGATAGGAACACTGGAACTCTGGACAAAAATAGACCAAGGTCCATCTAGTTCACCTTCTGCCATCCTGGTAATCGCTGATACAACAATAATAGAGTTGTTGACTAATCATAGCAATCAATCTCTATTCATTGTTGGATTTCAAAAGGGGAGGTCATGTTTGACCAACCTTATTGAAATCTTTGAAGAAGTAAAAGAAGAGTAATGCAGTCGATGTAATACATTTGGATTTTCAAAATGCCTTCGATAAGGTATTGCATAGTAGACCCATGACTAAGGTCAGAGCATGTGGAGTCTGGGGTCAAATGGATAGCAAGCTGGCTACGAAACAGAAAACAGAGAGTAGGGGTTAAAGGTAGTTACTAAGACTGGCAAAAGGTGGGAAGTGGTGTTCCACAGGGATCAGTGCTGGGACCACTGTTGTTCACCGTTTACAAAATGGTTCAGACTCAAGAATCGAAGTATAATTTCAAAATTTGCAGACGACACCGAATTAGGAGGTGTAGTTAATACCGAGGAGGACTGCGACAAAATACAGGAAGACGTTAATAAACTTACAGAATAGGCATGTAGTTGGCAAATGAATTTCAACATAGATTAAGTGTGAGGAATTGCATTTTGGGAGGAAGAATAAGGAGGCCACATACAGCTTGGATTCCATAGACTCGCTCACTGATATATTGTTTCCGCAGATGAGGTTTGAATTTACCGCCTTTCAAGTGCATTCCTTGCAGATTCCGTGGCGGCCAAGATCCATTTCTTCCCAAACTTTTGCCAGTTCTGGATACTCCACCGATCGCCCAGTCAAAGGCAACGTGACAGATCGAGTGACGTCAGTACTTCAGCCCGTTGCTCATGTTCGTTCTTCAGAATGACGCCCAATGTTTGCCCATGAGATGGGAGCTGGTCTACACAGAGGCTGGCTCCATCTAATCACATAAAATACAGTACGCACAAGTCACTGTCCCGAGCCCTGGACCATGATGTAACCCTCACCAATTCTCAGTTCAACTTTCCAAATACTGGTTCTAAAGGATTTTGTTTTGGAAGTCAGTCATTGTTCCGTCCTAGATAGGACCTTCTGACCAATTTAGTAATCGACGGAGAAAATACATCACATGATGGTTTAGAAAAAAAGAAAGAAATTAGGTTTCTATAGCACCTTTGACGACTTCAGGGCGCACAACAAGCTCCCACAAACAGCAATGAGATAAATGACTACGTAATTTGCAGAGAGAAGCGACACATCATTGTTTATCTCTAGTGAACCCATCCAAAATAGAAAATGGCCACGTTTACGACCTGTAAACCCATTGGTTTGCCGTACGCAGCAGAGCGAGGGAAGGTCGTATGATCAGTGGTCGGGTATTAAAGAGGGCTCTCCACCGATCAGAGTCTTTGAATCAGTGTTCAGAAGGCAGAAATTTCAAGTTGAGTTAATTATTGCAACTTGCTTGAAATTGCTGTTTTCTCCACCCCGGGCTGTCAGTCAGCTGATTGCTGATGCAGTGAAACGCCTGGCAAAATGACATTTTCTATAAGCAATGATATTTTACCAGTAATATAAACTCTCTCTGTATCAGAACCATTACTTGCAGAAGTGCAGATAAGCTCACAGCAAAGTTCAGCATTAAAGTAACAAATCGGCAGAATGTTAACTATCTCATTGTTGCTGCGTCTATTTTTTTCCAAAGAATTTTTTTTTTAACCATTGAGATCTCTGCGCTCCTCCAACTCTGGCCTCTTGCGCATCCCCGATTTCCTTCGCACCACCATTGGCGGCCGTGCCTTCAGCTGCCTGGGCCCTAAGCTCTGGAATTCCCTCCCTAAACCTCTCCCTCTCTCTACCTCTCTCTCCTCCTTTAAGACGCTCCTTAAAACCTACCTCTTTGACCAAGCTTTTGGTCACCTGTCCTAATATCTCTTTATGTGGCTCGGTGTCAAATTTTGTTTGATAATCGCTCCTGTGAAGCGCCTTGGGACGTTTTACTACGTTAAAGGCGCTATATAAATGCAAGTTGTTGTTGTTGAGATAGGCTCTTTATTTTATGGAGATGTTTGTCTATGTTCTCAACTCGCCTCTGTTGGTCCGAGCCCCATTCCAGGGCTTCAGCACACAATCTAGGCCAACACTTCGACCCCGATTTTATCACAGAGCGGGGATACGAACATACGAAATTGACGGGCAGGGTAAAACCAACTGGTCCATCAAGCCTGCCCCACACACCATGATGGCCGCAGCATCGTGACTGGACACGTCTTCTCTCCCCCCCACTCCCCGCCCTCTTTTTTTAATTCGTTCAAGGAATGTGGGCGTCGCTGGCGAGGCCGGCATTTATTGCCCATCCCTAATTGCCCTCGAGAAGGTGGTGGTGAGCCGCCTTCTTGAACCGCTGCAGTCCGTGTGGTGAAGGTTCTCCCACAGTGCTGTTAGGAAGGGAGTTCCAGGATTTTGACCCAGCGACGATGAAGGAACGGCGATATATTTCCAAGTCGGGATGGTGTGTGACTTGGAGGGGAACGTGCAGGCGGTGTTGTTCCCATGTGCCTGCTGCCCTTGTCCTGCTAGGTGGTTTGGGAAGTGCTGCCCTCCGTAGCCATGTAATCTCCTGGGAGAGGCAAAAAGCCAGAGAAGAAACCCCAGGGCCAATAAGGGAAAAAATACTCTGGAAAATTCCTCTCCGACCCCCTCAGATGATCGAAACCAGTCCAGGAGGTCACACGGACCAAGTGTTATCTATAAAGACACTTCCCTTTTATACGATGTGATCTCTGCCCCAGTCATGAACCGGTCCAGCTCCCTCTTGAAGGCTGAGAGTCGGCACCGACCTCACCAGCCGGAAACACATTCCAGAGACTCACTGCTCTCTGGGGAAAGAGGAATCGGCCAACATCCAGTGCGGATTGATCCGTGGGAGGGGCCCGGGTGAGGAACGAGCTCCTGTGTCGAGGCCTGGAGAGATTGTAACTCCCGGTGCCTTGTTTCTGTATCCAGGCCCCGACCTCTGCCCGACCTCAGCAGAAATCACTGCCTGGCCAGCGGGCGACAGCGGGTTTTCTGGGGGCAGGTGGCCGCAGCCGGGGAGCCACGGGAACGGTCCCCCTGGCAGTCAGGTAAGCGAGGGGGATCCTGGGGCTAAGCACGATGTGGGGGAGGGAGCAGAAGCCTGGTTCAAGGGAGGCCTACTGTTTCCTTGTGGGAGTCACAGGGCCACTCCTGCCTCCTCATGGCCCACGATCCAGCTCCTGGCTTGTTTGGCCTGTCGGGGAAGCTGTCACTGCTCCCCCACCCTCCGCCCCGAATCAGGCCCCCAGTTAAAATAGCAGATCGGGCCCCGATGATGTCAACCGAGCCCGATCTGCATATTTAAAGAGAACCTCTCCGGCTTGGGGACGACCGTCCTTGTCGTCTGCAAATTTAAAATTGCAGTCGGTCAGATCGGGGCAGAAAAGAAGCAGATAAATCCCCACACTCCAATTTAACTGACCAACGCCCCCTCCCTCCAGCCCGGTTTGCGCCAGGCAGGAGGAGTAAAAATCGGGACTGAGGGAGTGCAGCTTTGTCTTTCGGATGAGAAATTAAACCGAGGCCCCGCCTGCCTGTTCAAGGAGATGTGATCAATCCTTTGCCACTGGGTGATGGAGAATAGGACGTTCTCCAGGTGTTATGGCCAATAATCGTCATCAACCGACACCACAAACGTACAAAATAAAAATGCTTTCTGTGGACCAGAAATTATCCCGTGGGATTCTTGCCTACAAACAATTAATGTGCTCGACTGAAATCCCCTCCTGCAGTACTACAACAGGGGAGCAAATTCCTTTGGAATAAATAGGTTAACACCTCAGCTGAAATATCAGGCAGCAACGTCAGACAAATGGTTAATCATTTGCAGCTCGACAGCTCGTTGTTTTTGCTAATATGCCGCCCTTGTACCATCAGAAATCTCAAAAGCTGTTGCAATTAATAGTAGAATTTATTAATTTATTTGGGAGCTGTTTTTGGAGCATTGCAACTCATTATCCAATCCCTGTTGAGGCAAAACTGCTACTGGGTAACTTTCAGGCCACTACATAAAACTCTACCATTGACTTAAAATCATTTTAATTCAATGTATGAGCCACAAGCAGTAATTAAATATTTTTCCTCTGTCCGTGACTGGCATTTCAACAACAGCAGCAACAACTTGCATTTATATAGCGCCTTTAATGTAGAAAAACGTCCCAAGGCGCTTCACAGGAGCGATTATCAAAGAAAGTTTGACACCGAGACACATAAGGAGATATTAGGCCAGGTGACCAGAAGCTTGGTCAAAGAGGTAGGTTTTAAGGAGCGTCTTAAAGGAGGAGAGAGAGGTGGAGAGATTTAGGGAGGGAATTCCAGAGCTTAGGGCCCAGGCAGCTGAAGGCACGGCCGCCAATGGTGGAGCGATTAAAATTGGGGATTGCACAAGAGGTCAGAATTGGAGGAGCGCAGAGATCTCAGAGGGTTGTGGGGCTGGAGGAGGTTACAGAGATAGGGAGGGACGAGTCCATGGAGGGATTTGAAAACAAGGATGGGAATTTTAAAATCGAGGCGTTCCTGGACCGGGAGCCAATGTAGGTCAGCGAGAACAGGGGGTGATGGGAGAATGGGACTTGGTGCGTGTTAGGATACGGGCAGCAGAGTTTTGGATGAGCTCAAGTTTATGGAGGGTGGAAGATGGGAGGCCGGCCAGGAGAGCATTGGAATAGTCAAGCCTGGAGGTAACAAAGACATGGATGAGGGTTCCTGCAGCAGATGAGCTGAGGCGGGGGTGGAGACGGGCGATGTTACGGAGGTGGAAGTGGGCGGTCTTGGTGACGGAGCGGATATGGGGTCAGAAGCTCATCTCAGGGTCAAATAGGACGCCAAGATTGCGAACGGTCTGGTTCAGCCTCAGACAGTGGCCAGGGAGAGGGATGGAGTCGATGGCGAGGGAACGGAGTTGGTGGCGGGGACTGAAGACAATGGCTTCAATCTTCCCAATATTTAGTTGGAGGAAATTCCTGCTCATCCAGCACTGGATGTCAGACAAGCAGTGTGACAAATCAAAGGTAGTGGAGGGGTCGAGGGAGGTGGCGAGGTAGAGCTGGGTGTCGTCAGCGGACATGTGGAACCTGATGTTGTGTTTTCGGACGATGTCACCAAGGGGCAGCATGTAGATGAGAAATAGGAGGGGGCCAAAGATAGATCCTTGGGAGACTCCAAAGGTAACGGAGCAGGAAGAGAAGCCATTGCAGGTGATTCTCTGGCTATGGCTGGATAGGTTAGAATGGAACCAGGGGAGCGCAGTCCCACCCAGCTGGACAATGGAGGAGAGGCGTTTGAGCAGGATGGTGTGGTCAACCGTGTCAAAGGCTGCACATAGGTCAAGAAGGATGAGGAGGGAGAGTTTACCATCGTCACGGTCACACAGGATGTCATTTGTGACTTTGATAAAGGTCATTTCAGTGCTGTGGCAGGATTAGAAACCTGATTGGAGGGATTCAAACATGGAGTCGTGGGAACGATGGGCTCGGATTTGGGAGGCGACAACACGTTCAAGGACTTTGGAGAGGAAAAGGATGTTGGAGATGGGACGGTTGTTTGCAAGGACAGAGGGGTCAAGGGTGGGTTTTTTGAGGAGGGGGGTGATGAAGGCAGATTTGAAGGGGAGGGGGATAGTACCTGAGGAGAGGAAACCGTTAAAAATATCAGCCAACGTGGGGACCAGGAAGGGAAGTTGGGTGGTCAGCAGTTTGGTGGAAATAGGGTTGAGGGAGCAGGAGGTGGGTCTCGTAGACAAGATGAGCTCAGAGAGGACATGAGGGGAGATAGGAGAGAAATTAGAGAAAGATGCAAGTTCAGGGCAAGGGGCAAGGGGGGAACCTTAGGGAAAGTTTGGCTCGGTGGGCTAGGGGAAGGGAGGGAAGTGACAGAGGCAGCTGAACGGATGGTCTCAATCTTAGTGACAAAGTAGTCCATGAGCTCCTCGCACTTGTTTTTTTTTATTCATTCATGGGATGTGGGCATCGCTGGCGAGGCCGGCATTTATTGCCCATCCCTAATTGCCCTTGAGAAGGTGGTGGTGAGCCGCCTTCTTGAACCGCTGCAGTCCATGTGGTGAAGGTTCTCCCACAGTGCTGTTAGGAAGGGAGTTCCAGGATTTTGACCCAGCGACGATGAAGGAACGGCGATATATTTCCAAGTCAGGATGGTGTGTGACTTGGAGGGGAACGTGCAGGTGGTGTTGTTCCCATGTACCTGCTGCTCTTGTCCTTCTAGGTGGTAGAGGTCGCAGGTTTGGGAGGTGCTGTCGAAGAAGCCTTGGCGAATTGCTGCAGTGCATCCTGTGGATGGTGCACACTGCAGCCACAGTGCGCCGGTGGTGAAGGGAGTGAATGTTTAGGGTGGTGGATGGGGTGCCAATCAAGCGGGCTGCTTTGTCCTGGTGATCCATGCTGGTGTTTATGCTCCACACGAGCCTCCTCTCACCCCTCTTTGTCTAACCCTATCAGCATATCCTTCTATTCTTTTCTCCCTCATGTGTTTATCCAGCTTCCCCTTAAATGTATCTATGCTATTCACCTCAACCACTCCTTGTGGTAGCGAGTTCCACATTCTGGGTAAAGAAGTTTCTCCTGAATTCCCTATTGGATTTATTAGTGACTATCTTATATTTATGATCTCTAGTTCTGGTCTCCCCCACAAGTGGAAACATCTTCTCTACGTCTACCCTATCAAACCCTCTCATTATCTAAAGACGTCTATCAGGTCACCCCTCAGCCTTCTCTTTTCTAGAGATAAGAGCCTCAGCCTGTTCAGCCTTTCCTGATAGGTCGAACCTCTCAGTTCTGGTATCATCCTTGTGAATCTGTTTTGCATCTTCTCCAGTGTCTCTATATCCTTTCTATAATATGGAGACCAGAACTGTTCACAATACTCCAAGTGTGGTCTAACCAATGTTCTCTACATGTTTAATATAAGAGCAGGGGAGTTCTCCCCGGTGTCCTGGTCATTATCACGTTGCTGTTTGTGGGATCTTGCTGTGCGCAAATTGGCTGCTGCATTTCCTACATTACAGCAGTGACTACGCTTCAAAAAAAAGTATTTAATTGGCTGTAAAGCGCTTTGGGACGTCCTGAGGTTGTGAAAGGAGCTCTATAAATATAAATTATTTCTTTCTTTCTTTCCTCCAGCCTGTCCCACACAACTGTGATACCTTGAGTATTACAATATAGACACTCCTCACCCCACCCGAAACCCTGTGATCCCCGGGAGAGGTGAAAAAACAGATAAAAACACAGGCCAATTTTGGGGGGAAAAAATCTGAAAAATTCCTCTCCAGGCAGGTACGTTTTATCATTTAATTTTAAGTTTCCTTGTGGGCCAGGAAGGAGCAGGAGTTCTCAGGGTCGTGTAAGGAAGCCTTGAGCCTCCTGTATGACAGGCCAACCCCCCCTCTCAACCCCAACCCACCACCACCCCCCCACCCTCCCCAGATCGCCCCCACCCCGTCTCGTGACTGACTGCCGAGGAACGCTCCTGCAGGTCTCTGGCTGTGGCCGCCTTCTGCCTGAATTCCCGCTCCCGCCCACCGACCAAGCGGCGGAGCTAGCCGCTGTCGGGCGGAACTCCGAGAAAATCCATGGACTCCCCCGTGGTTCACCACCCATTACCGGGGCTGAAACACACCGTACCCTCCCGTCCCCCATTAAAATCGGGGTCTATAACAATGTTACCTTCATTGATGAATTATATAATTCTGTCACTCAAACCTCGACAATTATTATAATGGTCATCCAATGCTTGCACAATTGTGAAATTCTGATCATCCTATCCATTAAAATGTCTGGGCTTTAATCTTCTCCACAGGGAAAAATAGTCTCACTCCATATTTTTGATGACGTTTGTATTGATTGTGTGCACTAAGAAAGCATAAAATTATGAATGTTTTTGCTTTGAATGCCACATTGAGCACAGTCGGAGATCTGGACGAGAGGGAACGGACACGAGCTGTTAGCTGGGCTGGAAGGTTTCATGCTCCATTTAAAGTGAAGGAATACTTTCACTTCACTGAGCCCCAGTGCCTCATTTACACAAGTGCCAGGGGTTACTGCATCACCAGTAGAGAATGCATCCCATTTCACTGGCCTTTCCAGAGCGTGGCAAACACACGTTGCTTGCCAATTGAGGACGATTTGCGGGTATCGATACCTGGGTGAGCCACAACCTCCTCCTGCTGAATGGTGGCAAAACTCAGGTCCCTCTTAGCTCCTAGCAGCACTTTTTTTTTTATTCGTTCGTGGGATACGGGCGTCGCTGGCGAGGCCGGCATTTATTGCCCATCCCTAATTGCCCTCGAGAAGGTGGTGGTGAGCCGCCTTCTTGAACCGCTGCAGTCTGTGTGGTGAAGGTTCTCCCACAGTGCTGTTAGGAAGGGAGTTCCAGGATTTTGACCCAGTGACGATGAAGGAACGGCGATATATTTCCAAGTCAGGATGGTGTGTGACTTGGAGGGGAACGTGCAGCTGGTGTTATTCCCATGTGCCTGCTGCCTTTGTCCTTCTAGCTGGTAGAGGTTGCGGGTTTGGGAGGTGCTGTCGAAGAAGCCTTGGCGAGTTGCTGCAGTGCATCCTGTGGATGGTACACACTGCAGCCACAGTGCGCCGGTGGTGAAGGGAGTTAGTGCCTTCAAATCCATCAGCCTCCCGGGCCTCTATGTCAAACTGAGGCAGGAAGTGTGGAATGTTGGCGACCCCATGTTGAACTTTACCCCCTCACCTCCTCTCCAACAGCCAAACCACTTTCGTCCACCTCTGTAACATCGCCCACATCTGTTCACCTCAAGGCTCGATATCTCCAATCAACCTCCTTACCTCAACCGTCCATAAGCTTCAATGCATCCAAAATGCTGCAGTCATATCTTCACCTGCATATAGTCCCACCCTCTCATCACCCATGTCCTCGCAAATCTCCTGTGGTTCCCAGTGCCCCAGCAGATCAAATTCAATATCCCTGTCCTTGGTTTTTGAATCTCTCCAATGTCCTCGCTCTTCCTGCCTTGCATCCCAACTTCTTTAACACCAGACTTCTCCTTGCCTCTTACTCCCTCTGCCCCTGAAATTTCTCCTCATCCCTTGCTCCCATGCGCATGAATGCTCATTCAGCCAATAAGCTCCTACGCTCTGGAATTCTCTATCCCTTGCTGCTTTCCAAAAACCTCCTCGAAATCCTTCCTCTTTGGCCATGGCTTTTGGTTGCCCATTCCGGAGTTGCGGATAAACGAGCTCGCACCGTTCAAGCTTCCTGCAAGAAGATGTCTTTACAAACAGCAGCGTAACCCGCACAGCGTGTTAAAGTAGGTAGATTGGGGTACGGTCTCAGGCCCAGGCCTGATGCTGGCTTTGCACATCTGACGGCCGTTAAAGAAATCGACGATTTTCATTTCCATTAAAATCAGTTTTACGCTCAGGAGTCAAGTTGAAAATTGATCCCAATATCACTGTGAGGAAGTTGGTGGTTGAGACAGAAACTATGTCAGCATTCCAGGTTAGATTCGATAGGTGGATGAAGGAAAAGGGGTGGAAGGGTTGTGGGAACAGGGGTGGGGGGTAAATGTGATTGGAACGATTTGCTCGCGAGAAGGGTAAACACCAACACGGGCTGGATGGGCCGAACGGCCTGTTTTCATGTTGTAACTTCTATGTATTTCTATGTACACAGTCCACACACACACATATATAAAGACTTGGACACCCCGCCTTAAGAAATTAGCGAAGGCTGCACTTACTCTACAAATATAGTGTTGATGTTAAGTAGTTTCATTCCAAAGTGCACTACAGTTACAGTGTAAGTTCAGAGTCTGGGATCTACCTGGAGGCCAGACCTCAACTCCAGTTGAGCCTCTGCATGAAGCCACTACTCTCTACCTCTTAACTTGCAGTATAACTGCAGTCTGAATCGAGCTGTGTTGCTCTAACTTATGATTAGTAAAATCGGAAATAATTAAAATTTAACCCGAATGCACAAAAAAAAATAAAGCAAGATTTCTCATTTGGATGAAATTTTAATATTCCTTATTCTCTGCTAACCTTATTCTCACTTGCCTGATTTTCCATTGTAACGAAGCATCGTTCTAACCGGTCGAGTCTGACAGTTGAAGGTGATGCTCTCTGCTGTTTTCTACGATAACCAGCATTAAGATTGGAACGCAGCGAGCATTTCAATTAATTAGTTTTTCAGCTGGCGCGGGGGCAGTGAATGAAGAAGGAACTGATTTGCCAACATCCCTTTTTCCTCCTTTTCCAGAAGGGTTGATTCTGGCCTTGCTGCACCAACACAGGCTCTGGCAGTCCTCCAGTACCTCGCCCACGTAGCCATGCCTGTTTCTAGGTAGTGAGCAGGGAGCAGGTTATTCACCAGTGAAGGGTGTGACAGCCAAGGTCAAACCAGGCTTCACAGTGTCCACAAACACGGACTTTACAGCAAGGGTCACTGGATAACGATCAGGAGTGGGAAATACCCTAAGCTGGAGTCCCTCGGGTCAACGATGTGTTTACCTACAAAGCCATGGGTGCAGTGATTATGTTAGTCAACCAGTAATCCAGTCGAACATGAGTTCAAGTCCTATCATGGCAGTTTGTGAATTTGAATTCAGTTTTAAAAAAGCTAATTAAATCATAGAATAGAATCATATAGCACAGAAGGAGGCCTTTCGGCCCATCGTGCCTGTGCCGACTCTTTGAAAGAGCTATCCAATTAGTTCCACTCCCCCGCTCTGTCCCCATAGCCCTGCAAATTTTTCCTTTTCAAGTATTTATCCAACTCCCTTTTGAAAGTTACTATTGAATCTGCTTCCACCACCCTTTCAGGCAGCACATTCCAGTTCTGGAATAAAAAGCCGGTCTCAGTAAAAGTGACCATGAAGCTGTCGGATTGTCATGAAAAACCAAACCTGTTCCCCAATGTCCTTTCGGGACCTATATGTGACTCCCATCTCACTCCAACATAGTTGACTCTTAACTGCCCTCTGAAGTGGCCTAGCAAGCCCCTCAGGGTGACGAGGGATGGGCCATAAATTCCAGCCTTGCCAGTCACGCCCACATCCCGAGAATGCATCAAAACTTGTTTTTAAACTGTAATGGCGTAGTGAGATTATCTAACTCAGCTCCTGGTCTGTATGACCCAGGTCAATGCCAGATCTCCACCAAGCCCCAACCTCCCTTTTTAAACGTGAAAGGGCTGATCTCTTGCTGCTGGCTGGAAACAGGCGTTAGCAGATCAGCTGCTCCTTAGACACACCACCCGATTTTCCTTTAGCGGATTGGCTGCTCACCCCTCCCTATCTCTGTAACCTCCTCCAGCCCTACAACCCTCCGGGATCTCTGCGCTCCTCCAATTCTGGCCTCTTGCGCATCCCCGATTTTAATCGCTCCACCATTGGCGGCCGTGCCTTCAGCTGCCTGGGCCCTAAGTTCTGGAATTCCCTCCATAAACCCCTCCGCCTCTCTCTCCTCCTTTAAGATGCTCCTTAAAACCTACCTCTTTGACCAAGCTTTTGGTCACCTGCCCGAATATCTCCTTGTGCGGCTCGATGTCAATTTTTCTTTGGTAACGCTCCTGTGAAGCGCCTTGGGACGTTTTACTACGTTAAAAGCGCTGTATAAATGTTGGAAAACAATGAGTGCCATGAATTGGGGGCACTCACCTCTGTGCCTGAATCTCCGATCTGCGTATCGTTCTTGATCAAGAACGTCATTAAATTTTTTAACAATAACCAATACATTCTTTCGAAAAGAGGATGCTTTGATGCAGGAAGTGAGTTCACAGAAATAGACTCAGACAGTTGTCGACCACGGTGAAAGGTTGAAATTCACAGGAGAGCAAGGGTGATGAAAACTGAGGGAGCTCTTTGTCACTGCTGGGGTAATAGAGTCATTAAATGAGTTATCAGGGAAGGACACAGGGTTCAAGAAAGGAAGTCACTCAAGTATTACCAAAGATGGTTGTATTCAGTTGTCAGCCAGTGGCTCAGTGGACAGCACTCTCCCCAACTGAATCAGTAGGTTGTAGGCATCAAGTCCCACTCCAGAGACTTCAGCACATAACCCAGGCTGTTGCTTCGGAGCAGCACTACTGTGGGAGGTGCCGTCTTTTGGATGAGACGTTAAACCGAGGCCCCGCCTGCCCTCTCAGGATGTAAAAGACCCCACAGCCACTATTCCGAAGAAGAGCAGGGGAGTTCTCCCCGGTGTCCTGGCCAATATTTATCCCTCCAAAAACATCACTAAAACAGTTTATCTGTTTGTGGGACCTTGCTGTGCGCAAATTTGCCTACATTAAAAAGACAGACGTGCATTTATCGAGCTCCTTTCATGACCTCAGGACGTCCCAAAAAGCTTTACAGCCAATGAGGTATTTTTGAAGTGTAGTCACTGTTGTAATGTAGGAAACATGGCAGCCAATTTGCGCACAGCAAGATCCCGCAAACAGCAATGAGGTAATGACCAGATAATTTGTTTTAGTGATGTTGCTTGAGAGATAAATATCGGCCAGGACACCAGGGAGAGCTTGCCCTGCTTTTCTTCGAAATATTGGCCCTGGGATCTTTTACGTCCACCTCAGAGGGCAGACGGGGGCCTCTGTTTAACATCTCATCCAAAAGACAACAGTGACTGTATTTTAAAATACTTAATTGGCTGTAAAGAGCTGAGATCGTGAAAGGCGCTATATAAATGCAAGTTCTTTCTTTCTTGGTGCCTTGTAGGAGTCAGAATGTCAGAATCTGATGAGGAATTCAGCTGGGAGAGTAGTAAGGAGGACGCTAATTCATAAAAAAAACAGGTTAAACAATTCTGAACATATATTCAGCAGCTGAAAGGTAAAAATTAAAAAAGCAGTAAATGGTGACTGAATAGCAGGGGTAGCTCTTGTGAAGTTGTATCCCGGGAACAGGCTGGGACATCGCCAGGCGTAACCTTTCATCTTGTCGTAATAAGTCACCCAGCATCTCTCCAGTGCGATGATGCCCAGGGATGTATCGTTACTAAATTGTGACCGACTTTCCCTCATAAAACATCTCTTGGATAAAGCGATGCAGGGGCCTTTCGGATTGAAGACGGATGAAAGGTCTCTGAGAGAAATCCTACAGGCTCGTGTAATACATCTACTGTATAAAGCCGCCCGAGATCCTCCAGGATAACTTGCTGGGGAGCGAGGGAATGGGATCTGACAGCTTTTAACTCAGTGTAAAACCCACACCGCACATTAGGAAAGAAAACACAATATTTCAGTGCTGACCTAATGTGAAATGGAGGGGTTCAACTAGTCACATGAACGCAGCAGTTAATAAAAACCCTTTTGTGTCTTGTTGACAGCTTTTGTCCCTGGTTTGCAAAGGAGTCCCTTTTATAAAAGAACTTGGAAATGTTGGCCCTACTCTTGGGGATATAAATTGGTTTTTGTGTCACTCTCTCTCATTCAGGTTACCAGGCTCATGGCAAAATGCGAATCAATTGATTAGCATTTATCAGGTACTTTTGATAAAAGGGTTATTTTTTTTTAAAAATCCCTGTCTATTGAAACGGTGTAAGTTTGTGTCACCAGCTTCTGATGCAAAGGTATTTAACGCAGGCTTTCCCACCTACAGGTCATCGTACAAAAAAACGTGCAAAGTTCCACCTCGTGACCATGCATTTGGAAATTGGGCCTTTTATCTCTTTGACTTATGCACGCGCCAATCTTGTAGCTGCCACTGTTTCAGTCCAACAGCTTAAGAGATGTATCATATCATAGTATCATGGTAGGTACAGCACAGGAGGAGGCCATTCGGCCCATCGTGCCTGTACCGGCTCTTTGAAAGAGCTATCCAATTAGTCCCATTCCCCTGCCCTTTCTCCATGGCCCTGTAAATCTTTTCCCTTCAATTCCTTTTTGAAAGCCATGATTGAATCTGCTTCCACCGCCCTTTCAGGCAGAGCAAGTGTCCTTTAAACATTTGGGCCCGCAAAGCTAAGAACTTAGACCAGATTTAGGTACAGGAAGTAAATATCTCTTAAAGGTTTAAACAGATAGTTTTTATTTGATACTTTGCGCTTTTACTGATCACCGCCTACAGCGGACTTTTCATGTTAATACCAATGTGCCCACTATATGCGGTGGACACTGTATTGGCATCTGTATTAGCATCTGTATTGGCATCTGTTTGAAGGGGTTTCTTGCTGCAGTATTCTAACACATGTTCCACTTCTGCTTCTATAGGCGTCTCTAAACATGGTGATGTAGCTCCACGTGACGGTGAAGAAACCAGCACCTCAGTCCACCTGGTGCAAACACCAGCACAGGTTTATCTTCTCCGGGGGATTTAGTGAGGCAGGCTGAGGGGTGGTGGGGAGACAGGTGCACCGAGCATCAGGGGAGGTGTGGACAGAAGGGCAGGATATTGCTGAACGGCAGACCAGCTCCAGTCAGTCCTTCGTCACCAGGCAACTCCAGGGAGTGATACCTCAGAGGGCTGCAGAGACAAGAAGGCTGGTTCTCTCAGCACCAGTCATTTGAGAACGTGCAAAGTCTTTCGGTAACTGCGGCGGTGTCCGTTGTCTACCTGTGTGTATGACCGCTTAACACAACTGCAGGCCTCCATACAGCGCGGGGCAGCTCCACAGCCATCTATCGCAGAGCCCCCTTCGTGACTGAAGTCCTAAGCCCAGTTGCAGTTTCTTTCCTGAATCCTCTGAGTGAGGCTTTTAAGACTTTGGGCTCCAATGGACAGGAGTCGCTTATCTGGATTCAACATGCCAGGAGATCGGATTGGGCGATCCTTGATGTAAGGCTTCACACACCTGATTGCTGGCTAGCGTTTGGCTCTGGGTTGCAGATGTGCTAAGGGAGCCAACAGCTGGCCAGAAGTTAAGAGCCAACCACGTTGTTGTGGGGACTGGAGTCACATATAGGCCCGGACCAAGTAACAACGGCAGGTTTCCTTCCCTTAAAGACATTAGTGAACCAGTTGTGTTCACATTCGGCATATAACCAAGTGACACATCACACCCAGGAAATTCAGATGAAAATCTTGCCCAGCAGCTGTTAAAGGGACGCTGCCCTAATAATAAAAAAAGTGATTTTACAAACGGGCAACTCTATCGCGACAGAAATAATAACCAGCTTGTCTAGTTCTTTTCGGTCTGCTTTGCCCCGCTGCCTTTGTGCCTGTGATTGCCCACAGTGAATAGTCCACATCGGCCACATGGTGTGAAAGGAGACCCCATGCAGAGAATAAGCCGTTCTGCGCAGGAAACAGGAAGAGAAGAGGCAGAGCAGCTCGCGTGCACCACCTGGTGGTGAGTAATGGAGAGTCAATGGCCCACCCTCTCAGCCGAGTGGCAAAATAAAAAGGGGGGGTTGTTTGTTCGGGAGTGTGGCGTAATGAAATGTAAAGGGAACATGATTGGGATCAAACATGGTGAAAAATTTTCAAAAGGAGTTCATGTATCTCCCTGCGTGTCAGGCTGGAAGAAACCGCTTTCAAGATGAAATCTCTGAAACTCCATATGAGCCGAACCACAAACCTGCTTTTCCAAATCACTCGCAAGGAAACAAGGATCGTGAAGTGTTTACATCAACATACGTGTCAGCCTTGGCTCAGTGGGCAGCACCTCTCGCCTCTGAGTCAGAGGGTCGTGGGTTCAAGTCTCACTCCAGAGTGAGACTTGAACCCACAAAATCTAGGCTGACGCCCCTGAGGGAGTGCTGCACTGTCGGAGGTGCCGTCTTTCAGATGAGATGTCAAACCGAGGCCCCGTCTCCCTGTTCAGATGAACTATAAAAGATTCCAAAGAAGCTAATGCTTTAAGTGGCACAAGAGCAGGATGTTCAGAACTTTCTTTAAAATTCGTTAAACATAGGAAACTTACGCCACAGAAGGAGGCCATTCAGCCCATCGTGTCTGTGCCGGCTGAAAAAGAGCTACTTAGCCTAATCCCACTTTCCAGCACTTGGTCTGTATCCCTGTAGGTTACAGCACTTCAAGTACACATCCAAGTACTTTTTAAAATGAGTTGAGGGTTTCTGCCTCTACCACCCTTTCAGGCAGTGAGTTCCAGACCCCCACCACCCTCTGGGTGAAAAAGTTCTTTCTCAAATCCCCTCTAAACCTCCCGCCTTTTACCTTGAATCTATGTCCCCTTGTTATAGAACCTACAACGAAGGGGAAAAAGCTCCTTAGTATCCATCCTATCTGTGCCCCTCATAATTTTGTACACCTCAATCATGTCCCCCCTCAGCCTCCTCTGCTCCAAGGAAAACAAACCCAATCTTCCCAGTCTCTCTTCATAGCTGAAGCGCTCCAGCCTGGTGAATCTCCTCTGCACCCTCTCCAAAGCGATCACATCCTTCCTGTAGTGTGGCGACCAGAACTGCACACAGTACTCCAGCTGTGGCCTACCCAGTGTTTTATACAGCTCCATCATAACCTCCTTGCTCTTATAATCTGTGCCTCGGCTTTCAACTCACAATCTACTGAATTACTAATTCCAGTAACATAACCACTACACTGCCGTACCCTGTATTAGCTATGCTTTAAACAAAAGGAAGCATTTTATAAAATTCATGGCCAGCGATCCCGAAACTTAACGCTGGGATCAAAACCCACCAGGAATCTCCACCTCTGAATCCCGGAAAACTTTCTGGGCTGCGGGGGAGCGGAAGAGTTCCCTATCGTGCCTTCACAAACTCAGGATGCATCTAAACCATCGAGCCCTGTTTGAGGCCCCAGAAAGTCTGGCAAACCACTTGGAAGGGGCTGAGTGCTGGTTCCCTCCTGAGGAGGGAAAAAGGGAGAATGAAGCAGTGTCTACCCCTCGAATTTTGATTGGTGTGAGTTACGTCTCCCTCACCCCTTCTGCTCCAAATTCCGGTGTCTTCCCGCCTCAAAATTCTTCCTCCTTGTGGGATCTCTGCTGTCAGGGGCTCTCTATCTAAAAGTCGAGATGGGTTATCATGTTTTATACATTTCCTACTGACCAACAAGCATCGTGTTCAGTAAATACTACACCTTATGTGTGAATTTTTCTTGTTCAATGACATGAAAAATAAAATAACCAAACCATTTTCCCCTCTGCATGTCCCAAAGCCATCATTGTTAGCAGGTGCCTAATAAATTTTTGTAATAGGAAGCCTTTATTGCTCCAGCAACACATTTTGCCTTGTTTATTACCATAAGGATTTGTGCTACGTCTTAAATTTTCCGGGATAAATTCTTCTAAGTTTGCACTAAAATGTAGCATAAATATTAACACTAACACTGCAATCTTGAATTCCCATTAGCATCGAAACGAATGCAGTGTTAATCTTTGCCAAGTGAATTACATGAATATTTCCAACAAGTTAATATATGATAAACAGAGTATTTATTCATAAATGAATCATATATTGATGGGGACAAACTACTTTCACCTCCATTCGAAATGCAAATAGCAGCATCGTTTCATTCTCGTGTAGCAGTTATACTGACTAGAATTCTTTCTTTTCCAATGACTTAATAAGAGGCTAATAGTCACTCACAGGCAGATGATGGAGGTAGCTGTGTGCTACAGACTCACTCGGATATCACTGCGTGTTTAGGGTTGCCAACTCTGGTTGGACATATTCCTGGAGGTTTCATCACATGATCTCTGCCTCCACCCGCCCCGCCCACACTCCCGCCACTGGTCGCCCGACACGTCCATCCTCGTGGTGTCCCGCCTCCCCCACGGCCAATTGGAAAGCAAACAGACTCTTCGTTATTTGATTGGATGCTTCTTGACTGTCAGTCAAACGGTCTTTATTCCCATCGCCGATATTTTTATAATCAATAATCAAAAGTGTTCAAAGAAAACTTTTTTAAAGCCACAATTTTGAACGCCCCCTGTGATTTTCCCCCCGGGTTTTTGCTCGCAGCAGAGTCCTGGAGATTAGTCTTCAAATCCTGGAGGGTTGGCAACTCGACTGCATGTCAACATTAGCTGAATCAGGAGATGGTGGCCTGAGGCTTTCTGAAAGGCCTATGTTGCTGGACTAGGTGTTGCCAACCCACTAGGATTGGCCTGGAATTAAAGATTAATCTTCATGACTCTGAACCCAGGGGAAAAATGGTTTTTATTTAATTTTCTTCAAACGCTGTCATTTAATTAGTTTTAAAAATATTGGAGATGGGGGTGGAAAGAAAAAGCTGCTTGACTGACAGTCAAGAATCATCCAATCAGGTTAACAAAGAGTCTGTTCGCTTTCCAATTGGCGTGGCAAAAGTGGTGAGTCATGAGGATGGATGTGTTGGGTGACCAATGGCAGGAGTGTGGGGGGGGGCGTGGCAGTTGGAGGCGGGAGGTCATGTGATGACCTCCTGGAATATGTCCAACCAGAGTTGGCGACCTTAAGCTATATTACAACAGTGACTCTTTTTAATTAATTCATGGGATGTGGGCGTCGCTGGCGAGGCCGGCATTTATTGCCCATCCTTAATTGCCCTTGAGAAGGTGGTGGTGAGCCGCCTTCTTGAACCGCTGCAGTCCGTGTGGTGACGGTTCTCCCACAGTGCTGTTAGGAAGGGAGTTCCAGGATTTTGACCCAGCGACGATGAAGGAACGGCTGATATATTTCCAAGTTGGGACGGTGTGTGACTTGGAGGGGAACGTGCAGGTGGTGTTGGTCCCAAACGCCTACTGCCCTTGTCCTACAAAGGTCAACTATACTTCAAAAGAACTTCATTGGCTGTAAAGCGCTTTGAGACACGCTGAGGTGAAAGACGCTATAGAAATGCAAGTTTTTCTTTCTTTAACCTGGGCACCTGTGGCGCAGACTATGGGGAGTCATAAGCAGTGCCACGGCACGGTGCAAGTGGGAGCTATTGGGAACTCCAGCAGTCCAGAGATAGACAACTTATTCTGCAACTGCAACCAGGAGTCCTGAATGGTGTGGTCCCTGCCAGGTGCCAGCGTAAAGGGGCCCTATGGAGCAGGTGGAGAAACATAGGAACAGGAGGAGGCCATTCAGCCCCTCGAGCCTGCACCGCCATTCAGTTAGATCATGGCTGATCTGTACCTCAACTCCATTTACCCACCTTTGCTCCATATCCCTTGATACTCGTTTCTTGAGAGGGTCAACAACTTGTAGCCCAGGTTCATGTTCGAACCAATGGCGTAGGGAAAAAAAAACAGGATGGAGGATCTTGCACAGGGAGTTTGAGGCGTTAGGTTAAAAAGCAGGACTTCCTGTGTAGCACTGTCAGGATTCCTCCAATTAACACAAACCAAGCATGTTAAGGAGAAACAGTTGCCTTGCATTTATATAGCACCTTTCACGACCTCAGGATATCACAGAGCCAATGAAGTACTTTTGAAGTCTAGTCACTGTTTTAATGTTGGAAATGCAGCAGCCAATTTGCGCACAGCCAGATCCCACAAACAGCAATGTGATAATGACCAGATAATCTGTCTTTTTGGTGATGTTGATTGAGGGATAAATATTTGCCCAGGGAGAACTCACTGCTGTGCTTCGAAATAGTGGCCATGGGATCTCTTATGTCCACCTGAGAGGGCAAACAGGGCCTCGGTTTAATGCCTCATCCGAAAGATAGTACCTCCAACTGTGTAGCACTCCCTCAGTACTGCACTGGGAGTATCGGCTTGGGTTATGGGCTCAAAGTCTCTGGAGCAAATGGCAAGAGTGTTCCCCACTGAGCCATGGCTAACAGCCTGCTATTTGTGCATTAATTTGCACGGGCCATGAATCGAGCAGACTGATCTCCGTCCCCCGTGATTCCTGTTCAATGCTGCAGTTGTGCAAATCCCTGCACTGGGAGCACCAAAGTGTGAAAACCACCCCATGTTGTCAGGGACGTTCGAGGCAACAAAGCAATTGCAGATTCCCAGCGCACTCGAGTGGTGAGAGAGCAAGGACTATTTTGTAGTTAAGTCTCACATACAATATGCGAACCATTCTACGTAAAGAACACGGATTTCGGGATCAGAGAGAGCGGAAGAGAGAGAGAGAGAGAGAGAGATGGCATTTTCTTTCGTTGGATGGAACATGGGAACAGGAGGAGGCCATTCAGCCCCTTGAGCCTGTTCCTCCATTCAATGAGATCATGGCTGATCTGTATCTCAATTCCATTTACCTGCCTTTGCAACATATCCCTTAACACCCTTACCTAACAAACATTTATCGATCTTAGTTTTGACATTTTCAATTGACCCCCAGCCTCAACAGCTTTTTTGGGGGAGAGAGTTCCAGATTTCCACTCCCCTTTGTGTGAAGAAGTGCTTCCTGACATCACCCCTGAACGGCCTATCTCAAATTTTAAGGTTATGCCCCCTTGTTCTGGACTCCCCCCACCAGAGGAAATAGTTTCTACCCTGTCAAATCCTTTAATCATCTTAAACACCTCGATTAGATCACCCCCGAATCCTCTCCACTCGAGGGAATACAAGCCTAGTCTGTACAACCTGTCCTCATAATTTAAACCTTTTAGCCCCGTTTCACCAGAAAAGATTCCAATGGGGTAGGTTTTCCGAGTCCTGCACCTGGGATTATCATCTGCGCTCAGCGGGTACAGGAAAAATCAGGGAAGGGAAGTGGACTGGGGTCCGGTATATGAGTGTACCCCACCCCCTGCTCCCGACCACTGCCCCAGACTCAGGGAAATCCACCTCTCCTTTTCTCAAGCTCGATGAGGAAGAATTTCAGCAGAGCTCCCCTTGTGTAACTGCCTAATGTCAGTGGTGGGGAAGCTTTTATAGACAATAATCCAGGACAAAATTAATTACAAGGGTTAAATTATGAGGACAGGTTGCATTGACTAAGCTTGTAGTCCCAGCACGTCACAAGAAACACATCCAAAATGACAATAAATTGTGCAAATGGGACAGCCTCGCATCATCCGTGGAAGACAGTCCATTCCCCCCGCCCCGTCCCGTCCCGCCCCGCCCGCTGCCCGTTTTCGGGTCCGCCCCCGCCCGTTACCATCACTGTGGGCTAATCACAGTGCCTGCCTTTTCTCTGTGCATCAACGCTGGGATTGATAAAACATTCAGAAATCTGCCATGAGCTATTCTCTTGTACCACACGGTGGAGCTGTCAATCCATCCCCTCCGCTGACTTCCGTCTTCAAAGTAAATGTGTGGCTCGACTGCCCCAGGCTATATTAAACTTTAACAGCGTTAGACTGAGAGCGAACATCATTCAGCAGCATTTCACACCGCACAGTCTCCTTCTGGAGCCTCTCGAAAGCTCTCATGAGTGTCCACTGGAAGATGAGATAGAAACTAATTATCTCATTTCATTTACTTACTCGTGTAAATGAAGTTTTAATACAACGCCCCGTGTTTCCTGGGTTGCAAAGAGTATTGGAAATCTGCCATATCATCGCTGCATTGTATCAATTGTACTGAGATACCCACTGACTCAGACAGGGATCCTGCTCCTGTTCCAATCAGTCATGAGGTTGGCTGTTCATGTCCTCAGGACATCCCAGAGCACAGTTCACAACCAATGAATTACGTTTGGATTGTAATCTCTGTTGTGGCAGTCACTTTGCCCACATCCTACAGACAGCAATGGGATTAATAACTAGTTCATCCGTTTTTTGCTGGTGTTGGTTGGGGGATTGGTGGAGGTTGGTGTTGGCCAGGGCACCCCCGGGGAGAACTCCCCTGCTCATCTTTGATCGGACCTTTTACATGCACTTGAGCGAGCAGAGAGGGTCTCCATTTAACACCTCATGAGAAGGACGGGCGTTCCCTCGAGTACAGAAGGTTTGAGAGGTGATCTGATCGCGGTGTTTAAAATGCTAAAAGGATTTGATAGGGCAGATACAGGGAAACAATTTTCTCTGATGGGGGAATCCAGAGCAAGGGGACATAATCTTGAAATTAGATTTTGGCCGTTCAGGAGCGAAATCAGGAAGCATTTTTCACACAAAGGGTAGTGAAAATCTGGAACTCTCTCCCCCAAAAGGCTGTAGACGCTGGGGGTGAATTCAAGCTTTTATGACTGAGATCGATAGATTTTTGTTGGGTAAGGATATCAAGGGTTATGGAGCAAAGGTGGGTTAATGGAGTTGAAGTACAGATCAGCCATGATCTAATCGAATGGCAGAACAGGCTCGAGGGGCTGAATGGCCTACTCCTATTCCCATGTTCCTACGGCACCTCCAACAACGCAACTCTCTCTTAGAATTGCATTGAAGTGCGAGCCACGATTATCTGCTCAAGTCCCGGAGTGTATCGAACTCAGCAATGTCTCTCCGCCCCCCCCGCTCCCCCGCCCATCCCAGAAGTCAATAGTCTTGACTCATCGTCAGAGTTTACACCTGAATCATAGAGTTAGAGTCATAGAGTTATACAGCACGGATAGAGGCCCTTCGGCCCATCGTGTCCGCGCCGGCCATCAGCCCTGTCTACTCTAATCCCATATTCCAGCATTTGGTCCGTAGCCTTGTATGCTATGGCATTTCAAGTGCTCATCCAAATGCTTCTTGAATGTTGTGAGGGTTCCTGCCTCCACAACCCTTTCAGGCAGTGAGTTCCAGACTCCAACCACCCTCTGGGTGAAAAAGTTCTTTCTCAAATCCCCTCTAAACCTCCCGCCTTTTACCTTGAATCTATGTCCCCTTGTTATAGTACCCTCAACGAAGGGAAAAAGCTCCTTAGTATCCATCCTATCTGTGCCCCTCATAATTTTGTACACCTCAATCATGTCCCCCCTCAGCCTCCTCTGCTCCAAGGAAAACAAACCCAATCTTCCCAGTCTCTCTTCATAGCTGAAGCGCTCCAGCCCTGGTAACATCCTGGTGAATCTCCTCTGCACCCTCTCCAAAGCGATCACATCCTTCCTGTAGTGTGGCGACCAGAACTGCACACAGTACTCCAGCTGTGGCCTACCCAGTGTTTTATACAGCTCCATCATAACCTCCTTGCTCTTATATTCTATGCCTCGGCTAATAAAGGCAAGTATCCCATATGCCTTCTTTACCACCTTATCTACCTGTTCCGCCGCCTTCAGGGATCTGTGAACTTGCACACCAAGATCCCTCTGACCCTCTGTCTTGCCTAGGGTCCTCCCATTCATTGTGTATTCCCTTGCCTTGTTAGTCCCTCCAAAGTGCATCACCTCGCACTTTTCCGGGTTAAATTCCATTTGCCACTGTTCCGCCCATCTGACCAACCCATCTATATCGTCCTGCAGACTGAGGCTATCCTCCTCGCTATTTACCACCCTACCAATTTTTGTATCATCAGCGAACTTACTGATCATACCTTTTACATTCATATCCAAGTCATTAATGTAGACCACAAACAACAAGGGACCCAGCACCGATCCCTGTGGTACCCCACTGGCCACAGGCTTCCAGTCACAAAAACAACCTTCGATTAAGCAGGGTCGTTTGGGAAAGATATTCGAAGGCAGCCACTGTTTGTGCCCTTGTGTAAAACACTACCTTAGGAACAGAGAGATCTGGGGGTATATGTGCACAAATCGTTGAAGGTGGCAGAGCAGGTTAAGAAAGTGGTTAAAAAAGCAGACAGGATCCTGGGTTTTATAAATAGAGGCATAGAGTACAAAAGCAAGGAAGTCATGATGAACCTTTATAAAACACTGGTTCAACCACAACTGGAGTATTGTGTCCAGTCCTGGGCACCGAACTTCAGGAAAGATGTGAAGGCTTTAGAGAGGGTGCAGAAGAGATTTACTAGAATTATTCCAGGGATGAGGGACTTTAGTTACGTGGATAGACTGGAGAAGCTGGGGTTGTTCTCCTTGGAACAGAGAAGGTTGAGAGGAGATGTAATAGAGGTATTTAAAATCGTGACAGGTCTAGACAGAGTAGATAGAGAGAAACTGTTCCCATTGGCGGAAGGGTCAAGAACCAGAGGACATAGATTTAAGGTGATTGGCAAAAGAACCAAAGGTGACATGAGGAAAAACTTTTTTACACAGCGAGTGGTTAGGATCTGGAATGCACTGCCCGAGGGGGTGGTGGAGGCAGATTCAATCATGGCCTTCAAAAGGGAACTGGATAAGTACTTGAAAGGCAAAAATTTGCAGGGCTATGGGGATAGGGCGGGGGAGTGGGACTAGCTGGATTGCTCTTGCATAGAGCTGGCGCGGACTCGATAGATCGAATGGCCTCCTTCCGTGCTGTAACCTTTCTATGATTCTTTGATTCTAAGAGAAGAGTAAATTGGGGAGAAAGAAAATCACCATAAAAATGAATACTCACATTAAACTTCTATTCAAAATAAAACCCATATCATTGGGCCAGAAATCACTCACCTGAGGACGCCGTTCCATGATGTCATCCTCTCCGACCACCGGCGAGTCGATGGTGGAAGTTCGCGAATGCGCGGTAAAACCCCGAAAAAATTGCGATCTTGCTCCCATTGGTTCACCAGCGATTTGACGGTTACGAGTTAAAGGTCCATCTCGGCTACAATCAATTAAATCAGGAAACATTCGTAAACTTCCCCCATCAGCCCAACTTACGAAGATACTTACAGCGCCAAAAGGTACACTGGAAACTACCAAACTTACACTGCTTTTTAAAAGCGCGGTGACTGTTAATGACTGCGAAACAACAGCAAATTACATTTTTAAAATGCGGAATGTCAAATTACACTAATTTTAATACTTTTTGATAGTTAAAAAAAATTTTCATTTAAAAATTTTTAAAATTTTTTAAAAACTTTTCTGTAAGTTTCATTACATTAAATCATTTGCTTGGCTTTGTGCAATAAGATATGTTCAATATTTATTTACACTAACATGGACAAGTTCACTTTAAATGAATGAGTTTTACGTGCCTGCTTGTGGGCGGGGCTTCTCGTTTGACAGATTCTGTGGGCGTGGCCTCCATTCCCACAACCTCCATCGTTTCCCAATGAACCTGCGCCGAACTTAAAGGCAAATGAAGAAGGAGCAAGTCGGAGACCACGAGGTAAGTATTTTCATAGCCTTTGTTCGCGGGATGTGCAGACGGCCGGGCCACGCCGGACGTACCAGGTTCTGGCCCATTGAAATCACTCCCATCACAGACCTCTCCCCCGTTGTTCTTCTCGGGCCCCCCTTTTCCCTAGTTCTGTACTTGTTTTAAAGCTGTTCATCTTCCAGTTCTCATGAAAGGTCATCGACCTGTAACACTGTGGGGGAGTATTAACCCCCCAGGACGGACGGGATTTTTAAAAATGGGAAACCCGACCCCAATGCACCCACTTCCGGTTTTAACCGGGGGCAGGTTGGGGGGGTCGGGAGAGTAACCTGCTCTCCAGAGGCGGCTCCCTCATTTAAATATGTTAATGAGCCTGCGGGCCATGTTTCCCGGGGTTCGGGGAAACACAACAGCTGAAGGGAGGCGAGGACGGCTGGATCCAGCGGGGAGGTGTCTTTCCAGCACTGCTTGTGGGCCAGAAGGAGCAGGACTGTTCCCCCCACCACCTCCGCCACCACAGGCGCAACAAGATAATCTGCAGCGATCTCTTCCCCCCAGGGTCGGACGATCCCAACCCTCCCCCCCCGTGCTCCATCTCCGCCTCCCGTAAATATCGGGGCCGTTAACTCTGTTTCTCTCTCCACAGATGCTGCCTGACCTGCTGAGTGTTTCCAGCATTTTCTGCTTTTTGAAACCGATACAAGGTTTTATCAGACAGTGAAATGCTGAGATTTTTCACCACATATATCAGCTATCGAAGCCTCGCCCTAACCCAGCATCCACTGGGCAGTGTGTTACAGTGACAATGCATCATATCAGACTATTGGACATTTACAATGAAACAACAATGTGAGCAGATGACACACCAACAATTTAACATACAATTGGAATGAGTTTATTAAGAAATCAAAAGTGATTCAACAAGTACATCCTGCCATTTAAACACCTACAACATAAACATACAATGACTTTACTTACTAAGGGCTGCATGGCATTATATTGAGGTTGGTACAGAACATAATGTAAATACACAACTCAGGAGCCAATACTGTGCAGTGATTGGTGAATGTTGCCACTTCACCAATCAGGTCTAAAACTCTTCAAGTTTCCTGAAAGTTTGAGAGGAAAATCACATCACTGGGCTTCTTGTACCGCAGCAAGTGTTGCATTTTGCCGCGATGTGATTACGTTCCCCGGGGGGGGGAGGGGGGAAATCCCTCCAGCCCTGCCCGTGAACGGTACCAATGTCGTAAACTGACGGGAAGATTTATTAGGGTCAAACTTTCCAGACCTTATGAAGTTGGCAGAATGCCTCGCCCACTGTCAGCGGGTATCGCGGTGTGGCCCCCCGATTCCCTGATACCTGCTGACAGTTTGGCCAACTTCGTAAGGTCTGGAAAGTTTGACCCTAATGAGGCACCCCATCACCTACCAGGACCCCGAAAATCTACTGTTATGCCGTGACCTCTGGGGGATGCTAAGTAAAATCAGAGGTGGAGCGGGGTTACAATCTTTCAGATACATTCTTCTGCGCTTCCTCACAGGCCAAGCTACCATAAGAAACAGTGAAATCACAGTTTCATACACTTTTTCAATAGATTGAACACTAATGGAAAGCACAACGCAGAGCTAACAGTTTTGACTCTTGAGATTCAGGGTGTCACATTCGACATGGGTAAATCAGAGCAACTGTGGGATTTACTTGGGATAAAGTCCCTTTACGAGGCTTTTTGTGGGTGCTGGGGATCAATTGAAATTTTCAATTGAGATGGGGCTAACAGGGTTAAATTATGAGGGCAGGTTGCATAGACTAGGCTTGTATTCTCTTGAGTATAGAAGATTAAGGAACATGATTAGGCCATTCAGCCCCTCGAGCCCGCACCGCCATTTGATAAGATCATGGCTGATCTGTGATCTAACTCCATATACCTGCCTTTGGCCCATAATTCCTTAATACCTAATTGAGGTGATCTAATTGAGGTGTTTAAAATGATTAAAGGATTTGATAGGGTGGATAGAGAGAAACTATTTCCTCTGGTGGGGGAGTCCAGAACAAGGGGGCATAACCTTAAAATTAGAGCTAGGCCGTTCAGGGGTGATGTCAGGAAGCACTTCTTCACACAAAGGGGAGTGGAAATCTGGAACTCTCTCCCCCAAAAAAGCTGTTGATGCTGGGGATCAATTGAAAATTTCAAGACTGAGATCGATAGAGTTTTGTTGGGTAAGGGTATTAAGCAATGGCAGGTAAATGGATTGAGATACAGATCAGCCATTATCTAAATGAATGGAGGAACAGCTTCGATGGGCTGAATGGCCTTCTCCTATTCCCATGTGCCCATTTTCTCCTTCACTCCCTCCACAGTAACGAATGTTCGGTAAGTGACACCCATTCGTGATTTAGAACTCAGCACCAACCTGAGGTTAAGGATTTAAAATTATCAGAACGATGATCATCGAGGGGCAGTGGAGAGGTTTCCCTTCAGGATACCACTTTAAAACAAGATTGGAGAAATAGAGGATACAGAGGTGCGTTCCATGGAGGGAGTGGGATGGGGACTGGTGTTGGGTTTCACCCATGATTTCCCCCCCCCCACTGCATCCCCTAACTCACCCCTGTCGTATCGAGGTGACGAATAGAAGAAAGATTTTGCATTTATAAAGCATTATACGACCTCAGGACGTCCCAAAGCGCTTTACAGCCAATGAAGTACTTTCGAAGTGTAGTCACTGTTGTGATGTAGGAAACGTGGTAGCCAATTTGTGCACAGCAAGATCCCACAAACAGCAATGAGATAATGACCAGATAATTTTTTAGTTGTTGGTTGAGGGATAAATATTGACCAGGACACCAGGCAGAACTCCCCTGCTCTTCTTCGAAATAGTGTCTTGGGATCTTTCATGTCCACCTGAAAGGGCAGACGGGGCCTCGGTTTAACGTCTCATCCAAAAGACGACACCTCTGACAGTGCAGCACTCCCTGACGAAGTATCAATTGTATATTTTTTCTTCAAAAATTGTTTCGTTCAATTCATGATTTATTTTTTGCTCAGTAACTTTTCATGGTTGTTGAATGAAAAGACTCCCATGTACTCTCAATAACTTTCATTTAATGAATATCCCTAGGAGGTTTACAGAGAGGGAAGAAAAGTAAGTAAATAAAATAGATAAAAGGGATAACAGAACAGATGTCAAGTTATGGTGCAAGAGTTAGGAGAAGTGACCAAAAGTTTGGTTGATGGGTTTTGATAAGATTTGTAAAGGCAGAGAGAGGAGTGGAGATGAGGAAGAGTTTGGAGAGGAGTTCCAGAGAGATGGGCCAATCAGCTGGAGACATGGCCATTAATGATGAGGCATAGGGAGGGGATGCACAAAGGGTCAGAATCAGAGGACTGACGTACCCGGGAGGGGATGTAAGGCTGCAGATATTTAGAGGGATGTGAAGATGAGTACGAGGATTTTCAATTCAATTTGTTGGGGCATTGGGTCATCAACTGAAATCAGCAAGGAGGGGGTTGATGAGTGAGTGGGACCTCAAGCAGGTCAAGAAACAGGCGGCTGAGGTTTGAACAAGTTGGAGTTTATGGAAGTGTGTCTGGCAAATGGAGATGGGCCTTGAGGACCCTTCGTAATCTGAGACATGTACGAGCACACACAAGAGGGACACCACAGCCACACCACACAAAACCGAGAACAGCCAATCTTCACTGAAGCCTCCTTCAGACTATGGTTCGACTTAGCCTAAATTCAGACCTGGAACCGCTGTTGCTCATCTCCTCGTGTAAAGCTCTCAGTGCCATCTGAATCCTCTTCTTGAAATGGAAGGTAGACCCACGGCCAGCGAAGAGGTAGAGGATAGGGTTGATGCAGCTGTTGACATAGGCCAGGCTGGTAACAATAGGGAGCCAGGTTTGAAAATACTCATCAGAAGTGGCGTGTATAATGCTCAAGACATGGAAGGGTATCCAGCAGACGGAGAAAACTGACATAATCATGCTGATGATCTTGCACGATTTGGTCGACGATTTCCTCCACCTGCGCCTCACCTTCGCTGCGATGATGCTGTAGCAGACTGCGATTATCATAAAAGGGATAAGGAAAGCCAGGACAAACCTTGCCATCATTAAGCTACTAAGGCTGAACGTTACCTCGCTGTAGAAACAGTATGTCTTCCCTACGAACTTGTCTTCTACAGTTTCACGGATCAGGAAGAAAGGGACGCTGGCTCCTGCAGCTAATATCCATACCACTAACGAAACAGCAATGGCAGATTTAACCGTTCGATGGTTCTGGGACCAAACAGGCATCGTGACAGAGATGCACCTGTCCAGGCTGATCACAGCCAAGATGAACGCACTGGTGAACATGTTCAGGTGGTTGGTGAAAGAGAGGAATTTGCACATGAAGCTTCCAAATGGCCAATGGGACTTCAAGGCCACATGAGCAATGGAAAAGGGCAACAAAGCTGTGAAGATCAAGTCAGCCGCCGCTAGGTTTAAAAGCCATATTATGCTGGCTGTCTTCTTCATTTCTTGTCCCGCGACCCACATGACCAGAGCATTTCCAGAGATTCCCAGCAGCCAGGTGATGCAGTAAACCAGCAGAGGGGCTATAACCCCCTGATCATCAGATGGTATAACTGTAGAATATGCTGCGAAATAATCATCATCTAACGCCAGAGTAGATGACATCTTTATCAATCTGCAGCGTCTTCCTGTAAAACAAACCAATATATCATTAATATGTTCACATTCTCCACAGAGCAAAGAAGGTTAAGGGGAGATTCAATAGGGGGGTGACGAAGGAACAATTGTGGGGGGTCTTTGATAGAGTAAATGGGGAGAAACTGTTTCAAGTGGCAGGAGGGTTGGTAACCAGAGGACACAGATTTAAGGTAATTAGCAAAAGAACCAGAGGGGGAGATGAGGAGAAATTATTTTGCACAGTGAGTTGTTGTGATCTGGAATGCGCTGCCTGAAAGGGCGGTGGAAGCAGATTCAATAATAACTTTCAAAAGGGAATTGGATAAATACCGGAAGGGGAGAAAATTGCAGGGCTACGGGAAAGAGCAGAGGGAGTGGGACTAATGGGATAGCTCTTTCAAAGAGGCACAGTCACGATGGGCCGAATGGCCTCCTTCTGTGCTGTATCATTCTATGATTCTAAGTGCCAGGCAATGATCATCTCCAACAAGACAAGGCCCAAACATCTGCTCCTGACCTGGGATGGTTCAGTACTGCCATTGCTCAGTTCCCACACTATCAACATCATGGGGGTCAATATTGACCAGAAGTTTAACAGGACCAGCCATATCAACATCAGGGCTACAAAAGCAAGGCAGAGACTGGGTACTCTGTGATGAGTGGCTCATTTCCTGACTCCTCATTGCTTCTCCACTACGAGGCAGAAGTGTGATGGAACACTCTCCACTCACCTGGACGGTGCAGCTGCAACAACACTCAAGAAGCTCGACACCATCCAGGTCAGAGCAGTTCGCTTGATCGGTGTCACTGCCACAGGGCTCAAAGTCCAGCCCCCTTCACCACCGGCGCACCGTGGCTGCAGTGTGTACCACCCACAGGATGCACTGCAGCAACTCGCCAAGGCTTCTTCGACAGCACCTCCCAAACCCTCGACCTCTACCACCGTGAAGGACAAGAGCAGCAATGTCATGGGAACAACATCGCCTCTAAGTTACCCTCCAAGCCACACATCATCCTGACTTCTTGTTCCTTCATCACCAAAATGTGTCCTGTGGGCACCCATGCCTGTACGGGCACAACCTGGGCACCGGAGGCAGGATGGGACAGGGAAGATGTGACACTGGCAATTCACTTTGGGGTAAGCTGGCATGACTGGGTCAAAAAGCTGATAGGGTGAGCTTAAGTAGGGAGGGAGGAGGCTGATGTGGAGCATAAACACCAGTATAGACCAGTTGGGCCGAATGGCCTGTTTCTGTGCTGTATTTTCTATATAATTCTGTGCAAAGTAATGTTAGATATGAGGGCCAATTTACCTGATAAAGCTGGCAGTCTCCTGGGCTTTTTCACGCCAAGACCCAGGCCTGGACACCCCACAATGGTCTTCACTTGTGTTCCTTCAAGAACCTGGAATCTCAGGAGGAGGGAACTTTGGGAATACCTGCGAGGGAGGCAATCCCACTGACCCCGCGCCTCCTTCTGATGTCATGGGACTTTTATGGGATGGACAAAACTTTCACCCCGTCCCAAGGCCCAGTGGGAATTTTCTTTGGCTGCACTTCTGGCTGTTTTAATGTCGGGATATTGAAGCACTGAAGACCGTGCAGAAAAGATTTCCGAGGATGTTACCAGAAGTGAGATGATAACCACGACCAGATGAAATAAAGAATTGAGGAGGAATTTCTTTACACAGAGAGTGGTGAGAATGTGGAACTCACTGTCACAGGGAGTGCGTGAAGCAGAGAGCATTCACACATTTAAGGGGAGGCTTGAAGCACACTTGAGGGAGAAGGGAATAGAGGGATACAGGGGCAGAGTGGGAAGAGGTATTCAGAGTGGGAGGAGGCTCGTGTGGAGTATAAACACCGGCATAGACCAGTTGGGCCGAATGGCCTGTTTCTGTGCTGTAAATTCTATGCAGTCGACAAAATGCCGGTGAGACCCAGACACACGTAGCAGCACCAGATAAATGCAGGTTCTTTCTTTCATGTTAATACTGAGTGCAAGATGTTCCATCTCAGATCTCACATTTTGAGCGTCAAGTTGACCTCAGAAAGATAACACCTCCTTAAACTGCCTGACTTGTGAAAACCTCGCCAGTACAGCACAAAAAGGGGCAGAAAATGGAACTGAAGCCACAAGCAGCAAAATACAAACGGCTCATTTTTCAATATATTACAGCTGGGATCTTTGACGAGCTGCTCTAAAACGTGTGCCTCAAGAGAACAGCGTACACTGATCCACTGCAAATATTTTCAGAAAATTAACATGGGAACATGGGAACATGGTAACAGTTCGAGGTAGGAGAAGGGCTTCGGTCCATCTAATCCACCTATCCCTTGGTTCATTTCTAGTAATCCTGAATCCCATCCCATGAGATGATTACCCCTTCACACAAACCTCTTCATCAAGTGACACAGCAAATATTCAACAACAGCAACTTGCATTTATATAGCGCCTTTAACGAGGCAAAATGGCCCAAGTCGCTTCACAGGAGCGTTATCAGACAAAGAGGGAGAAATTAGGACAGGCGGCCAAATGCCTGGTCAAAGAGGTAAGTTTTAAGAAGTGCCTTAAAGGAGGAGGGAGAGGGAGAAAGGGGGAGAGGTTTAGGGGGGGATTTCCAGAGCTTAGGGCCAAGACAGCTGAAGGCACGGCCGCCAATGGTGGAACGATGAAAATTGGAGATGCGCAAGAGGCCAGAATTCAGGAGCGCAGAGGGTAGTCGGGCAGCAGGAGATTACAGTGATAGGGAGGGGTAAGGCCATGGAGGGACTTAAATTCAGAATGGGAGCCAATGTAGGTCAGCGAGCACAGGGGCGATGGATGAACGGGATTTGGTCCATTGAGGACTTTTGGAAGCTGAGGGTCCAAGGCAGCAGCTTAAAGGCTCAAAACGTCCTCACATCTCAACTCTTTCACCTGCTTACTTTCACATTTCCACCCCCTGGAATTATTACAGAGTTATTCTGATTCAAATTCTTACTTCTGCAATTTATTTTTGTGCTCACTCTCCGATTCAAAGTGCGAGATGTCAGTTCTGGGGAGTGTTGTATCCAATATCACCCTCAAGTGCTCCCAGATTAATCGCACTGGATACAGCAACATCCATGGGCCCCGACAACATCCCGGCTGTAGTGCTGAAGACTTGTGCTCCAGAACTAGCTGCGCCTCTAGCCAAGATGTTCCAATACAGCTACAACACTGGCATCTACCCGACAATGTGGAAAATTGCCCAGGTATGTCCTGTCCACAAAAAGCAGGACAAATCCAATCTGGCCAATTACCGCCCCATCAGTCTACTCTCTATCATCAGCAAAGTGATGGAAGTCGACAGTGCTATCAATCGGCACTTACTCACCAATAACCTGCTCACCGATGCTCAGTTTGGGTTCCGCCAGGACCACTCGGCTCCAGACCTCATTACAGCCTTGGTCCAAACATGGACAAAAGAGCTGAATTCCAGAGGTGAGGCGAGAGTGACTGCCTGGAACTCCCTTCCTAACAGCACTGTGGGAGAACCTTTACCAGACGGACTGCAGTGGTTCAAGAAGGCGGCTCACCACCACCTTCTCAAGGGCAATTAGTGATGGGCAATAAATGCCGGCCTTGCCAGCGACGCCCACATCCCATGAAAGAATAAAAAGAAAGTTGGAACATGATTTGGACGCAGGCCTGTCAGTGGGGAAGACTTGCCCTAGTTCTTCAACATAGTGACATCGTACATGATCTCAAAAGGAACGTGTTTACAATTTGGCTACACACAGCAACTAATGACATTTATTCCAACTCCCACTTAGAATCTCCATGCCCTTGAGACCGTGCCTCTGTTATATCGTCACACCGCCTATGAGCAAACTGAGCACCTTGTCATTTGGATGAGACGTTAAACCAAGCTTCCGTGTGCTCTCTCTGAGGTGGACGTAAAAGATCCCACGCCACTATTCGAAAAGGAATTCTCCCAGTGTCCTGACCAACATTTGACCCTCAACCCACCCCAGCAAACAACAGATTATCTGGTGATTTAGCTCGTCGCTGTTCGTGGGACCTTGCTGTGCACAAATTGGCTGCCACGTTTGCTTAATTTACTGTGATTGCGCATCAAAATAATGTGTAAAGAATTCTCCTCATCTCCCCCCCTCTGGCTTTTTTGCCAATTATTTTAAATCTGTGTCCTCTGGTTACCGACCCTCCTGCCAGTGGAAAGTTTTTCCCAATTCACTCTCTCAAATCCCTTCAGGATTTTGAACACCTCCATTAAATCTCCCCTTAACCTCCTCTGCCCGAAGGACAACAGTCCCAGTTTCTCTGATCTTGTGTTCCTTCATGAACCTGGAATCTCAGGAGGAGGGAACCATGGGAATACCTGCCAGGGAGGCAATCCCACTGACCCCGCCACCTTCTGATGTCATGGGACTTTTATGGGATGGACAAAACTTTCGCCCATCCCAGGGCCCAGTGGGAATTTTCTTTGGCTGCACTTCTGGCTGTTTTACGTCGGGATATTGAAGCATTGAAGACTGTGCAGAAAAGATTTCTGAGGATGTTACGAGGCGATAACCACTAACAGATCAAATAAAGAATTTAGGAAGAATTTCTTTATACAGAGAGTGATGAGAATGTGGAACTCACTCTCACAGGGAGTGCGTGAAGCAGAGGGCATTGACACGGTTAAGGGGAGGTTTGAAGCACACAGAGAATCATAGAAAGGTTACAGCATGGAAGGAGGGCATTCGGCCCATCGAGTCCGTGCCGGCTCTATGCAAGAGCAATCCAGCTGGTCCCACTCTCCCGCCCTATCCCTGTAGCCCTGCAAATTTTTTCCTTTCAAGTACTTATCCAGTTTCCTTTTGAAGGCCATGATTGAATCTGCCTCCACCACCCCATCAGGCAGTGCATTCCAGATCCTAATCACTTGCTGTGTAAAAAAGTTTTTCTTTATGTCATCTTTGGTTCTTTTGTCAATCATCTTAAATCTATGCCCTCTGCTCCTCGACCCTTCCGCCAATGGGAACAGTTTCTCTCTATCTACTCTGTCTAGACCCTTAGAGATATTCAAAATCATGATCAAATCTCCTCTCAACCAAATCTGTTCCAAGGAGAACAACCCCAGCTTCTCCAGTCTATCCACGTAACTAAAGCCCCTCATCCCTGGAATCATTCTAGTAAATCTTTTCTGCACCCTCTCTAAGACCTTCACATCTTTCCTAAAGTGCGGTGCCCAGAACTGGACACAATACTCCAGTTGTGGTCGAACCAGTGTTTATAAAGGTTCATCATGACTTCCTTGCTTTTGTACTCTATGCCTCTATTTATAAAGCCCAGGATCCCGTATGCTTTTTTAACTACTTTCTCAACCTGCCCTGCCACCTTCAATGATTTGTGCACATATACCCCCAGATCTCTCTGTTCCTGCACCCTCTTTAGAATTGTGCCCTCTAGTTTATATTGCCTCTCCTCGTTCTTCCTACCGAAATGTATCACTTCGCATTTTTCTGTGTTAAATTTCATCTGCCATGTGTCCGCCCATGCCACCAGCCTGTCTATATCCTCTTGAAGTCTATCACTATCCTCCTCACTGTTCACTACACTTTCAAATTTTGTGTCATCTGCAAATTTTGAAATTGTGCCCTGTACACCCAAGTCCAAGTCATTAATACATCTCAAGAAAAGCAGTGGTCCCAGCACCGACCCCTGGGGAACACCACTGTATAACTCCCTCCAGTCCGAAAAACAACCGTTCACCACTACTCTCTGTTTCCTGTTACTTAGCCAATTCTGTATCCATGTTGCTACTGCCCCCTTTATTCCATGGGCCACAATCTTGATGATAAGCCTACCGTGCGTCACTTTATCAAACGCCTTTTGAAAGTCCATATACACCACATCAACTGCATTGCCCTAATCTACCCTCTGTTACCTCATCAAAAAACTCTATCAAGTTAGTAAACACGATTTGCCTTTAACAAATCCGTGCTGGCTTTTCCTAATTAATCCACCCTCGTCCAAGTGACTGCTAATTCTGTCCCGGATTATCGTTTCTAAAAGTTTCCCCACCACCGAGGTTAAACTCACTGGCCTGTAATTGCTGGGTTTATCCTTACACCCTTTTTTGAACAAGGGTGTAACATTTGCAATTCTCCAGTCCTCTGGCACCACCCCCCGTATCTAAGGATGTTTGGAAGATTATGGCCTGTACCTCTGCAATTTCCACCCTTACTTCCCTCAGCAACCTAGGGTGCATCCCACCCCGACAGGGTGACTTACCTACTTTAAGTGCAGCTAGCCTTTCTAGTATCTCCTCTTTATCAGTTTTGAACCCATTCAGTATCTCAACTATATCTCCCTTTACTGAGACTCTGGCAGCGTCTTCTTCCTTGGTAAAGACAGATGCAAAGTACTCATTTAGTACCTCAGCCATCCCCTCTGCCTCCATGAGTAGATCTCCTTTATGGTCCCTAATCGGCCCCACCCCTCCTCCTACTACCCATTTACTGTTTACATGTCTGTAGAAGACTTTTGCATTCCCTTTTATGTTGGCCGCCAGTCTATTCTCAAACTCTCTCTTTGTCCCTCTTATTTCCTTTTTCACTTCCCCTCTGAACTTTCTATATTCTGCCTGGTTCTCACTTGTGTTATTAACCTGACATCTGTCATCCGCCCCTTTTTTCCGTTTGATCTTACTCACTATCTCTTTTGTCATCAAGGGTACGGTAGCATAGTGGTTATGTCACTGGGCTAGTAATCCAGAGGCCTGGACTAAAATCCAGAGTCATGAGTTCAAATCCTGCCACGGCAGCTGGCGAATTTAAATTCAATTAATTAAATTCAATTAATTAAATAAAAATCTGGAATTAAAATACTAGTATCAGTAATGATGGCCATGAAACTACCGGATTGTCGTAAAAACCCATCTGGTTCACTAATGTCCTTCAGGGAAGGAAAACTGTCGTCCTTACCCGGTCTGGCCTATATGTGACTCCAGACCCACAGCAATGTCGTTGATTCTGAAATGGCCCAGCAAGCCACTCAGTTGTAAAATCTCACTGCAAAAAATCATAATAAGAATAAAACCAGACGGACCACTAGGCACCGGACACGACAACGGCAAAACACCAAGCCCAGTCGACCCTGCAAGGTCCTCCTTACTAACACGAGGGGAAAAACTTACTTGACCTCGTCCTCACCAATCTACCTGTTGCAAATGCATCTGTCCATGACAGTATTGGTAGGAGTGACCACCGCACAGTCCTCGTGGAGACGAGTCCCATCTTCGCACTGAGGACACCATCCAACGTGTTGTGTGGCACTACCACCGTGCTAAATGGGATAGATTCAGAACAGATCCAGCAGCTCAAAACTGGGCATCCATGAGGCGCTGTGGGCCATCAGCAGCAGCAGAATTGTATTCCAGCACAATCTGTAACCTCATGGCCCGGCATATTCCTCACTCTACCATTACCAACAAGCCAGGGGATCAACCCTGGTTCAATGAGGAGTGTAAAAGAGCATGCCAGGAGCAGCACCAGGCGTACCTAAAAATGAGGTGCCAACCTGGTGAAGCTACAACTCAAGACTACATGCATGCTAAACAGTGGAAGCAACATGCTATAGACAGAGCTAAGCGATTCCACAACCAACGGATCAGATCAAAGCTCTGCAGTCCTGCCACATCCTGTCATGAATGGTGGTGGACAATTAAACAACGAACGGGAGGAGGAGGCTCTGCAAACATCCCCATTCTCAATGATGGCGGAGTCCAGCACGTGAGTGCAAAAGACAAGGCTGAAGAATTTGCAACCATCTTCAGCCATAAGTGCCGAGTGGATGATCCATCTCAGCCTCCTCCCGATATCCCCACCATCACGGAAGCCAGTCTTCGGCCAACTCGATTCACTCCACGTGATATCAAGAAACGGCTGAGTGCACTGGATACAGCAAAGGCTATGGGCCCCGACAACATCCCAGCTGCAGTGCTGAAGACTTGTGCTCCAGAACTAGCTGCGCCTCTAGCCAAGCTGTTCCAGTACAGCTACAACACTGGCATCCACCCGACAATGTGGAAAATTGCCCAGGTATGTCCTGTCCACAAAAAGCAGGACAAATCCAATCCGGCCAATTACCGCCCCATCAGTCTACTCTCAATCATCAGCAAAGTGATGGAAGGTGTCATCGACAGTGCTATCAAGCGGCACTTACTCACCAATAACCTGCTCACCAGTGCTCAGTTTGGGTTCCGCCAGGACCACTCGGCTCCAGACCTCATTACAGCCTTGGTCCAAACATGGACAAAAGAGCTGAATTCCAGAGGTGAGGTGAGAGTGACTGCCCTTGACATCAAGGCAGCATTTGACCGAGTGTGGCACCAAGGAGCCCTAGTAAAATTGAAGTCAATGGGAATCAGGGGGAAAACTCTCCAGTGGCTGGAGTCATACCTAGCACAAAGGAAGATGGTAGTGGTTGTTGGAGGCCAATCATCTCAGCCCCAGGGCATTGCTGCAGGAGTTCCTCAGGGCAGTGTCCTAGGCCCAACCATCTTCAGCTGCTTCATCAATGACCTTCCCTCCATCATAAGGTCAGAAATGGGGATGTTCGCTGATGACTGCACAGTGTTCAGTTCCATTCGCAACCCCTCAGATAATGAAGCAGTCCGAGCCCGCATGCAGCAAGACCTGAACAACATCCAGGCTTGGGCTCATAAGTGGCAAGTAACATTCGCGCCAGATAAGTGCCAGGCAATGACCATCTCCAACAAGAGAGAGTCTAACCACCTCCCCTTGACATTCAACGGCATTACCATCACCGAATCCCCCACCATCAACATCCTGGGGGTCACCATTGACCAGAAACTTAACTGGACCAGCCATATAAATAGTGTGGCTACAAGAGCAGGTCAGAGGCTGGGTATTCTGCGGCGAGTGACTCACCTCCGGACTCCCCAAAGCCTTTCCACCATCTACAAGGCACAAGTCAGGAGTGTGATGGAATACTCTCCACTTGCCTGGATGAGTGCAGCTCCAACAACACTCAAGAAGCTCGACACCATCCAAGATAAAGCAGCCCGCTTGATTGGCACCCCATCCACCACCCTAAACATTCACTCCCTTCACCACCGGCGCACTGTGGCTGCAGTGTGTACCATCCATAGGATGCACTGCAGCAACTCGCCAAGGCTTCTTCGACAGCACCTCCCAAACCCGCGACCTCTACCACCTAGAAGGACAAGAGCAGCAGGCGCATGGGAACAACACCACCTGCACGTTCCCCTCCAAGTCACACACCATCCCGACTTGGAAATAGATCGCCGTTCCTTCATTGTCGCTGGGTCAAAATCCTGGAACTCCCTTCCTAACAGCACTGTGGGAGAACCGTCACCACACGGACTGCAGCGGTTCAAGAAGGCGGCTCACCACCACCTTCTCGAGGGCAATTAGGGATGGGCAATAAATGCTGGCCTCGCCAGCGACGCCCACATCCAGTGAATGAATAAAAAAAAAAATCCAGGGAGCTCTGGCTTTAGTTGCCCTACCTTTCTGCCTCGAGGGAATGTGCCTCGACTGTACCTGAACCATCTCCTCCTTACAGGCCCATGAGGGAGAAGGGAATAGGAGGCAGGGTGTGAAGAGGTATTCAGAGTGGGAGGAGGCTCGTGTGGAGTATAAACACCGGCATGGACCAGTTGGGCTGAATGGCCTGTCTCTGTGCTGTAAATTCTATGCAGTCGACAAAATGCCGGTGAGACCCAGACACACGTAGCAGCACCAGATAAATGCAGGTTCTTTCTTTCATGTTAATACTGAGTGCAAGATGTTCCATCTCAGATCTCACATTTTGAGCATCAAGTTGACCTCAGAAAGATAACACCTCCTTAAACTGCCTGACTTGTGAAAACCTCACCAGTACAGCACAAAAAGGGGCAGAAAATGGAACTGAAGCCACAAGCAGCAAAATACAAACGGCTCATTTTTCAATATATTACAGCTGGGATCTTTGACGAGCTGCTCTAAAACGTGTGCCTCAAGAGAACAGCGTACACTGATCCACTGCAAATATTTTCAGAAAATTAACATGGGAACATGGGAACATGGTAACAGTTCGAGGTAGGAGAAGGGCTTCGGTCCATCTAATCCACCTATCCCTTGGTTCATTTCTAGTAATCCTGAATCCCATCCCATGAGATGATTACCCCTTCACACAAACCTCTTCATCAAGTGACACAGCAAATATTCAACAACAGCAACTTGCATTTAGATAGCGCCTTTAACGAGACAAAAGGGCTCAAGGCGCTTCACAGGAGCGTTATCAGACAAAGAGGGAGAAATTAGGACAGGCGGCCAAACGCTTGGTCAAAGAGTTAGGTTTTTAAGGAGCGTCTTAAAGGAGGAGAGAGAGGTGGAGAGGTTCAGAGAGGGAATTCCAGAGCTTAGGGTCTAGGCAGCCGAAGGCACGGCCGCCAATGGTGGAGCAATTAAAATCAGCAAGAGCCCAGGCCAGAATTGGGGGAACACAAAGATCTCGGAGGGTTCTAGGAGTTACAGTGATAGGGAGGGATTAGGCCACGGAGGGATCTGAAAACAAGGGTGAGAATTTTAAAATTGAAGTCTTCCTGGATTGGTAGCCAGTTTCAGTCAGTGATCTACAGAAATGTAGTCCCAATGTACCCTAATCCAACCCCCATTTAGAATCTTCATGCCCTTGAGACCATGCCTTTGCTATATTGCCATATCGCCAATGAGCAAGCTGAAAACCTTGTCTTTCGGATGAGACGTTAAACCGCGGTCCCGTCTGCCCTCTCAGGTGGACGTCAAAGATCTCACGGCACTATTCGAAAAGGAGTTCTCCCAGTGTCTTGGCCAACATTTGTCCCTCAACCCATCCCATCAAACAACAGATTAACTGGTCATTTATTTCATCGCTGTTTGTGGGGTCTTGCTGTGCACAGATTTGCTGCCAGATTTGTTTAATTTAGAGTGACTGCGATTCAAAAAATTAATTGGCTGTGAAAAGGCTTTGGGACGCCCTGAGGTGGTGAAAGGTGCTATATAAATGCAACTTCTTGATTTCGGTAGAGCTAAGTTTCTGTAAGACACATCTGACCTGTAAATATTTTCGATTTTGACAAAACGTCCGCCAAGGCACGCAGTGTAGTGACAAGAGTCCTAGGGCCTCAGAATGGAGGTACAGGCTCTGCACGCAGGTTTGCAAACAATCGAGTCAAGATGCAGCCTGCACTCCCCTGCTACAATTCACTCAATCCAAACCTTTTTTAAGAAATCACGTATGAAATGAGAGTCATGAGACAGTGATAGAAATTATGAGTAAAACTGTGTAAAACGTTTAGCCTGGGAAAAACCGAGATACGAACAAAAAAACACCAACTGATTCACCACTGAGTCGATTCACACACGTCTCAAACCATCAAACTAACGGTTGCTTCACCTTAACGTGGTTTTAATCTCCTTTCTTGGGTGTGCTCCAAACTTTCCTTAGATTTCAGCGACGTGAGATTGACTGGGTTTTGCACAGACAAGACAAAGTTAATTAGCAATCGTTTTCAAGCGGGTGGCCTGTTTAACTTTAAGTGTAACGAGCTCACTCGGGGGGGAGATGTGTCCCAGCCTTACGGAGGTAGTTTGAGAAGGTTTGTTTTTATAAATTTTGTTTAAGTCCAACTTGCTACGTAGAAAAACCAAAAGGTGCAGCATTCACGTGACGAGTATCAAGATTTGTTTCCATATTGTATCAAACAACCAGAAAAGTCTGGAAGAGCTCTTAAATTTCAATGTATTTTCATGTCCTGATTCGCAGGTTGGATTAAGTCACTTTTTTTTAACAATTCAAGTTATTTTAATATAACTTATATTAAAAAAGATAATTTTGCAACACTTTATCTGAAATTTGTCTGTCGTGTTCTGATAATATAAGCAACAGCATATCTTCAAAGATTTGATTGCATGTCCGTGTGTGTGTGCTTGTGTGCATATGCATGTTTGCGTGCCTGTGTGTGCGTGTGTGTGTGCATATTTGTGCGTGTGTGCGTATGTGTACACATCCATGCGTATGCATGTCTGTGTGTATGTGAGTGTGTGTGTGTGCATGTCTGTGCGTGTGTGCATGCGTGTCTGTGTGTGCATGTGTGTGTATGTGTGTCTGTATGTGTCTGCATGTGTGTGTTTCTGTGTGTATGTGTGCATGTGTGTGTGTGTGTGTGTGTGTGTGATAGGTTGCATAACAGTAGAGCACAGCCAGAGACATGGGTAACAAGGAAAAATGTCCCACAGGAATAATTCCGGAGGCTGCTGACAGCACAAAGAATTTGTAAAGGGAGTAAAACATTGGGCGATTACTTCCCCACAGACTGACATACATCCCAACACCCCCGGTTCAACAAGTGATTATCTCTAACTTTGAACTTCAGCATACAAAGAGGAGAGAGTTCCAGAGAGTTCCAGTCTATGACACATTAATTCATTGCAGGTGAAACGCTTTGGGACATTTCTGAAAAACTTGATAACAACCTGTAAAAATATAAAGCCTTTGTTTTAGAAGTTTGAGATCCAGTAGAGGAAAAGGGAAAAAAACAACTTCATCCCTACAGCGCCTTGTCACAACTCCGAACATTTACCCAAATTACTTTCTTTGGGTCACAGCTTTAAGAAAAGTACCAAGGGGGAGATGAGGAGAATCTTTTCCACGCAGCGAGTTGTTATGATCTGGAATGCGCTGCCTGAAAGGGCAGTGGAAGCAGATTCAATAATAACTTTCAAAATGGAATTGGATAAATACTTCAAAAGGAAAAAAATTGCAGGGCTTTGGGGAAGGAGGGACTAATTGGAGAGCTCTGTCAAAGAATGGCCTCGCGTGTTGTAAGGTTCCATGATTCTATACTTTTTGAAGTGCAGTCACTATTGTTTTATAAACGCAGCAGAAATGTGCAGGTAGATGGAGTTAAGATACAGATCAGTCACGATCTGATTGAATGGTTGAACAGGCTCGAGGGGCTGAATGGCCTCCTCCTATTCCTGTATTCATAAGAACATAAGAAATAGGAGCAGGAGTAGGCCAATCGGTCCTTTGAGCCTGCTCCGCCATTTAATAAGATCATGGCTGATCTGATCCTATTCCACAGTAAGATCCCACCAACAGCAATGAGCAATTAATCAGTTCTTGGGAGTGTTTGCCCAGGAAAACTCCCTGCTCTTCTTCAAATAATGCCGTGGGATTTTGAACACTCCCTCATGTTAATTGTATCCATGTGATTTAAATCAATTAGTGCTAATTGTATTTAGCTGGTGTGTACCAATTGGGGACTCTCTTGCATCCATTCATAATAGAGCTGATCTAGGGTGTGGTGTAGAGCTCTGTGAATAAAGGCTTGGAAGCAACTGAAGACCAGGCTCGAGTATTCTATCTTTCACCACTGGGCTGTCCAATTTATAACACCTCAGTACTGCACTGGGAGCATCAGCCTAGATTATGTGCTCAAGTGTCTGGAGTGGGACTCGAACCCATAACCTTCAGACTCAAAGGCGAGAGAGCTACCCACTGAGCCACGAGATCTGATTTGTCACTCTTTTGTGACATAACGCTGACTATAATGAGCATTATGTTTACCATAGTGAGATGCTAATTACATCCTCACATTGACTGTTTACATAATTTACCAGAAAGTTTTGCCAACTAACTCTGGAGCGATGATCCCTCTTTAAATGCCTGGCCACCCTTTCTGGTGTCGCTGAAACCACAATCTGGGCAGGAGGTTGGATGACTGAGGTATCAATCCTTTCGTTCAGTATCCCTCCTCCGCCCCCTTTTTTTCCCCAATTCTACTAAAACACTTGTTCATCTTTCAGTTTTCGGTTCTGAGGGAGGGTTTTCCTCAGAACGTTACTTATTGGGCTGAGTGATAGCAAAGGGAGGGGGCAAGAGGGAGGAGCGGGAAACGAGGAAGATGAGGAGGAAGAAAAAAGCAGATTTTAAAGTGGCCCATTTTCAAGTTAGTGCCTCTTGCACATTCTCAGACGGACATAGAGCAGTATGTTATCCATCACCTATTTACAGTGTCGCAGACAAGAGAACGTGGCCATTTATTTTTGCAGTCATGGAAGTTGGGAAACAGAGTAAGACTGGAACAGAGAATTAATCACAGAGAAAGCTTCCCAGACAAAAACCATTGCCCTTAAAAAGATACACCGATTGAATCATTCAAAAATACCAACCAACAGGCAAGTAAATTTAACATCTGCCATTAAATAACCGACTAATCGCATCAGACTGTTTCTGCTCACAGGATGTTTTGAATTAGAATTCCTATCACAGAGAACAGAATTATCTCATCTGAAATCGTTCTTGCCGATCATGTAAAATTGTTATTAAGATCTGAGTTTGGATAAGAATCCCTGAGTAAACACTGAAACACTTTTGTGCTCTCCCTCCAAATGCAGTATTACGTTTTCAATTAGAAGTTAAACATCTTATAATAGGTGTAATTTGAATCACTCTAAAACAGTACACCAGAACAGCATAATAATTAATATTGCAATACCGAGGCTACAGAACTGTTGAAAACAGAAGGTAAATACCATGGGGAAGCATTTTCATTGAGGACTCTTCTTTCTACACAAGCTAATTCCTCACAAGCAGGCTTCTGGTTTAAGGATGTCTCCATGTTAATTCAGGAAAAAGTCAAGCATTTCTCTTGGTCAAGACAACCAGAGAGGCTTTGGCAAAACCCCAGCCTTTCTGTTCTTTTCTCTCCAGAAACTACACTCCCTAGCCCCCACCTGATTCCATTCCTCACCCTTCTCCCAACTCCCTGTCCTGCTCAACTCTAAGCTGAGCTTCAAACCTCACTTCCATTCTATCTCCAAAGCCGCCTTGACCTCACTCCCACTGCTGCTGAAACCCTCGTCCACACTTCTGGTCCCTCATAGGCTCCACTTTTCCAAAGCTCTCCCGGCCAACCTCCACCACCCACAAACTCCAACTCCAGAACTCTGCCGCCAACACCCCAATTCTGTACCAAGTCTTCCTCACCCCAGTCATCTCTGGCCCCCTCTGGCTCACCTCCACCTCCCAGAATGGACCATCGTTCGCAAATCCCTCCGTGGCCTCTCCTCAACCTCCCACAGCCTTGCACCTTCCTGCAATCTGAGTCCAGGCGATTGTGTGTTGCTCCCCCTTCCCTCCGTTCATCTGTGCCATCCCTGGCAGAACCATCACTTACCCGCTGGCAGCAAACCCGGCAACTCTCAGCTGGCAATCTAATTTTTGAAATACCGCAGCTTTAGACAACAACATCAAAATGCAGAAGCACTCTTGGAAATGAATAAAAGTCGAAACCCAGACTTACCAAGCAAAACATAAGCCGGGGGAGGGGAGGTTTCTGTTGCTCAAACGTTCAACCTCTGGAAGAGACAGACTCAGTTTGCAAAATATACTTCTAGTAGCTAACCACTGGACCAACAAAGCAACAGGAAAACCTTAAATGTGGGCAGTAGATGAGTTACAGTATTACTGCTCTCCTGAAAGAAAGACTTGTATTTTATGTATCACTTTTCATGACCTCAGGACGTCCCAAAGCACTTTACAGCCAATTAAGTACTTTTTGAAGTGTAGTCGCTGTTGTAATGTAGAAAACACGGCAGCCAATTTGCGCACAGCAAGATCCCACAAATAGCAATGAGATAATGACCAGATAATGTTTTTTTAGTGACGTTGATTGAGGGATAAATATCGGTCAGGACACCACATCTGCTTTTCTTCGAAATAGTGGCCATGGGATCTTTTATGTCCACCTGAGAGGGCAGACGGGGCCTCGGTTTAAGGTCTCAACCAAAAGATGCACCTCTGACAGTATAGCACTCCCTCAGTACTGCACTGGGAGCATCAGCCGAGATTTATGTTCAAGGCTCTCGAGTAGGACTTGAACCCTTAACCTTCTGACTCAGAGACGAGAGTGCTACCCACTGAACCACAGGGCAACTTGGAAGACAACACCTATAAATGAAGGTTACACAATGCAAGTTAGCTCACGATTACACAATTCCCACCCACAGCTGGTACCAATCCCCTCCCCTGGCCACCCCTGGACCATGATTTTCCCGCACTGCATGTATCGACCCCTCTGCTGCCTCCTCGTCCAATTTCTTATAGTCGCAGTCTTCCAGTCAAACAAGTACAGAAACAAGAACTTGCAAAAGCTTTTATTGGGGGTTGTAAATTAGGCTTTGAATCATGTTTTGACGACAGATGGTGTTTCAAATTGCCTCAGTTGGAACACCTCAACTCCTTAAACGCTGGGCTGTCTGTCACAGATGATTCTCATTCCTTGCCCACCAGGCTTTCAAAAATATATCAATAATGTCTCCATCTAGGCCGGATCTGTTGGTAGAACCTTCCCAGCCTTTGGAGACAATGGCCTCGGAACGCGTGCAGCCAAGAGAATCATAGAATCATTGCAGCACAGAAGGAGGCCATTCAGCCCATCGAGCCTGTACCAGCTCTTTGTAAGAGCAATCCAGTTAGTCCCATTCCCCTGCTCTTTTCCCATAGTCCTGCAATTTTTTTCCCTTCAAGTATTTATCCAATTCCTTTTTGAAAGCCATGACTGAATCTGCTTCCACCACCCTTTCAGGCAGCGCATTCCAGATCATCACCACTCGCTGCATAAGAATGTTTTTCCTCATGTCGCCTTTGGTTCTTTTGCCAATCATCTTAAATCTGTGGCCTCTGGTTCTCGATCCTTCCACCAATGGGAACAGTTTCTCTTTATTTACTTTATCTAAACCTTTCATGATTTTGAACACCTCTATCAAATCACCTCTCAACCTTCTCTGCTCTAAGGAGAACAACCCCAGCTTCTCCAGTCTATCCATGTAACAGAATTCCCTCATTTTTTCTGCACCCTCTCTAAGGCCTTCACATCTTCCCTAAAGTGCGGTGCCCAGAATTGGACACAATGCTCCAGTTGTGGCCGAACCAGTGTTTTATAAAGGTTCATCGTGACTTCCTTGCTTTTGTACTCCATGCCTCTATTTATAAAGCCCAGGATCCCATATGCTTTTTTAACCACTTTCTCAACCTGTTCTGCCACCTTCAAAGATTTGTGCATATACACCCCCAGGTCTCTCTGTTCCTGCATCCCCTTTAGAATTGTACCCTTTAGTTTATATTGCCTCTCCTCATTCTTCCTGCCAAAATGTATCATTTTGCACTTCTCTGCATTAAATTTCATTTGACATGTGTTCGCCCATTCCACCAGCCTGTCTATATCCTCTTGAAGTCTATCACTATCCTCCTCACTGTTTACCAAACTTCCAAGTTTTGTGTCATCTACAAATTTTGAAATTGTGCCCTGTACACCAAGTCATTAAAATATATCAAAAAAGCAGTGGTCCTAGTACCGACCCCTGGGGAACACCACTGTACACCTCCCTCCAGTCCGAAAAACAACCGTTCACCACTAATCTGTTTCCTGTCATTTAGCCAATTTCGTATCCATGCTGCCACTGCCCCTTTTATTCCATGGGCTTCAATTTTGCTGACCAGACTATTATGTGGCACTTTATCAAATGCCTCTTGAAAGTCCATATACACAACATCAACCGCATTGCCCTCATCAACCCTCTCTGTTACCTCATCAAAAAACTCAATCAAGTTAATTAAACACAATTTGCCTTTAACAAATCCATGCTGGCTTTCCTTTATCAATCCACACTTGTCCAAGTGACTAATAACTTTGTCCTGGGTTATCGTTTCTAAAAGCTTCCCCATCACCGAGGTTAAACTGACTGGCCTGTAGTTGCCGGGTTTATCCTTGCACCCTTTTTTGAACAAGGGGGTAACTTTTGCAATTCTCCAGTCCTCTGGCACCACCCCCGTATCTAAGGATGTTTGGAAGATTATGGCCAGCACCTCCGCAATTTCCACCCTTACTTCCCTCAGCAACCTAGGGTGCATCCCATCCCGATCGGGTGACTTATCTACTTTAAGTACAGCCGGCCTTTCTAGTATCTCCTCTATCAATTTTGACCCCATCCAGTATCTCAACCACCTCCTCTTTTACTGTGACTTTGGCAGCATCTTCTTCCTTGGTAAAGACAGATGCAAAGTTCTCATTTAGTACCTCAACCATGCCCTCTGCCTCCATGCATAGATCTCCTTTTTGGTCCCTAATCGGCCCCACCCCTCCTCTTACTACCCGTAAACTATTTATACGCCTATAGAAGACCTTTGGATTTCCTTTTATGTTAGCCACAATAACTGAGTGGATCAATGGATAGGGCTCATAAATACAGGATAGTCACTAATAAATACAGGAGAGTCACTAATAAATACAGGATAGTCACTAATAAATACAGGATAGTCACTAATAAATCCAATAGGGAATTCAGGAGAAACTTCTTTACCCAGAGAGTGGTGAGAATGTGGAACTCGCTCCCACAAGGAGTAGTTGAGGAATAGAAGGATATGCTGAAAGGGTAAGAGGAGGTAAGATGGGAGGAGGCTCATGCAGACCAGTTGGATCAAATGGTCTGTAAATTCTATATAATTCTATCAGTAAAATGACCGTGAAGCTGTCGAATTGTCGTAAAAACTTAACTGGTTCACTAATGTCCCTTTGGGGAAGGAAACCTGCCGTCCTCACCCGGTCTGGGCCTAAATGTGACTCCAGTCCCACACCAATGAGGTTGACTCTTAGCTGCCCTCTGAAGTGGCCTAGCAAGCCACTCAGTTAAGGGCAACTAGGGATGGACAATAAATGCTGACCTTGCCAGCTGAGAATGAATTTTTAAAGACCTAGGTAGAGAGTGTTGGCAGGTGATGGAGGGGTGGGCGTCATTAGGCAAAGCCAAACCTGTCACCTACAGGATGGGAGTCAGAAACGGGAACCCAACAGCTTTGCTCCCTCTTCCCGACCCCGCAGAGGCAGAGAATGTGGGATGGCCGTCACCGGCACGCTAACTGAGTACAGACCTGGGATCAATCTGGGATCTTCCTTGCCACTCATCACCACACCAGACAATACACTTACCTACTGAACCATATCTTCTTCACCCAGATATGATTGAACTATTAAGCTCCTTCCAACAAGCGGTTAGCTGTTACGCAACAGGAATGGCTTCACAACTCTATGAATAAGCCGAGACCAACAGATTTATCAGGTCGACCGCACCTTATGATGTTATCAAGAGTAGGACAAGCAGTTCTGCATCAAATGTAAAGCAGTCAGGGAGACTTGACATGGAGGTTGGTTACATTAAATTTAAAGCACAGAAATAGGCCATTCGGCCCAACAGGTCTATGTCGGTATTTATTAGGTTATCAAAAGGGCAGGGCAGGGCTCACAAGCCCTCGCTATAGATTGATGGACAAAGGGGCGAAATTTGTTTCGACGCCCACGCGCATTGACTGTGGTCTGTGTGCGAGCACTGCTAAGGGCTATGCATTAATATAAAAAGTTACTAGAATCTGTTTCCCAATGGGTCAGTAGTTTATCCAGTAACTGAACCCCACAGACAAGGAGGGCCTTTGGTTTGATTCCCAGTCTGTGCTAAGTTCATGGATTACAATTGGCCCCAGAACCCTGTAATAGGGAGAGGGGGAGAAAAACAACGGTCAGGACTCCCGCTACTGCTCGCTATCTAGCGAGCCCTGTAGGGGTCGCAGGCGTGGAGAGGATTGAGCTCAACTGTGGTGTGTCCCCTACTCACCACCACCTGCAAACACACACCCATTAAGGGGTGTGTACCCAGTGTAATGAGCAGTTGTGCAGAGTACCAGAGGTCAACTAGAAGTTGTGGAATCATTCCCCGAAAGGGGTCCACACCTTTAAGATTGAGGAGGAGGGGCAGTTGGCAGAGTGGGCGGGGGTCGTGGTGGTGGGGGGAAGGCCGATTAGATTTGAGTAAATTTACTAACAGTGAGCAGCAAGGATCTCCCTGAGCATCTTTGCACTCGAAGACCTTCTCACTGAACGGACAGGGAGTGGGAGGATGGAAATTTCTTTACATATCGCAAGATGTCACCAAGTTCGCATCTATCCCGCTGATTTTCCCAGTTTCGCTACTCACCTTACCCATGGCATGTGAAGTCTAATTTCTGTTGAAGACGAAGACTACTGCAGAAACGAGGAGCAAATCCAACCTCGTAAAACTCACTGTCTTCAGGAACTAAACATCCTGTACAAATGCGTGTGGTACTCCTGATGCTTCAAGGGGAACAGGAACTCTCTCCAACCTTGTAAGATGCCCCTTTATTTAATTCTGATTCAGAGCAAACTATCCCTAACTGTCAATCAATTCTGCCATTGACGTTTCAGAGCAATGTTGAAGTTCCCTTGACTTTCAGCAGATTTAGGGTCACTGGCAGTTCTGGGATATGTTTTAGTCCGCAATCAAATCCATTCCACTGTACGTCTAGTGTGAACGCTAGCTGAATCTGGAGTCAGGGCCCAATCTGAACCGAAGGAAGAAGAAATCTCAATCTGCTTTGGAGTCAGTTCAGGCCTCAATGGCCGATTCACACTCCGCCATTTTCGTGTCGGTGCAAGGCTGAAACTGCTTAATAATAACATTAAGCTTGTATTTTAATTGTACCCTGATTGGCATGAGCTGGCAAAGGGGAGGAAGCAAAAGCAGATTAACAGGTGCCAACAAGACAATCGGAACCCAATTTTAAACCACATGACACAAGCTGGTGTTATCGTAACCTTATAGCAACTGATGATTGAGATAAAATGAAAGAGAGAGTGTGCCCAAAGTGTACCCAATCCTCCAGCTCACATCACACAAAAACCACACACCATAAAACTAGAGAGTCTGAGGTTTCATATTGGTGGCCAACACTTAGAAGTTACATTTAACAAAAGGTTTCTGGTAACTCCTGATACTTTATCACCTGGTTGTTTAGAAACTAACATCGAGTTGGACTTAATTTTAAAACACAAGAGATGGGAGACATTGGAGGAGTAGAATTTCCACAGGAATTTACTGCCTGAAAGGGCGGTGGAAGCAGGTTCAATAATAACTTTCAAAAGGGAATTGGATAAATACTCGAAAAGGAAAAATTTGCAGGGCTCTGGGGACAGAGCAGGGGAGTGGGACTAATCGGATAGCTCTTTCAAAGAGTCGGCACAGGCACAATGGGCCTCCTTCTGTGCTGTAAGATTCTACGGTTTCGCCGGACAGGCGCCATAACTTCGATGGAAGATCGGCAGCAACCCTGGAGAAACTCTTAAAATGACCATTTCCATTGAAGTCACACTGAGAGATTGAGAAAACGCCTGTAGGAATCACTGGCCGCGGACTCCTACAGCTGGGAACGGTGCCACCAGTTAGGCTTCTCACCAGGCAGCTCACAAATTAACTTTTGAGTGCATCCCAATGATCACCTTAATAAAACGAACAGCATTCACACAAGAACTGCAGTGGTGTTACAGTGAAACCAAATACTCCCGCACTGAATTCCACTATCGGGGGAAATCAAGAACATGGGGATACAATCTTAAAATTAGAGTCCAGCCATTCAAGAGCGAAATCAGGAAGACTTTTTTTTTAACACAAAGGTTAGTGGAAATGTTCCCCCAAAAGGCTGTGGATGCTGGGGGTCAAATGGAGCTTTCAAGACTGAGATCGATAGATTTTTGTTGGGTAAGGGGATCGAGGGATATGAAGCAAAGGTGGGTAAATGGAGTTCAGATACAGATCAGCCAAGATCTAATTGAATGGCGGAAGAGGCTCGAGGGGCTGAATGGCCTCCTCTTGTTCCTAATGTTACTGTATAGTGCTAACCCCTACAGACCAGAGGTCCCAGATTCAGTTCCTGGGCCGTGCTGATCCCAGGCAGGGCATCAATCGGTCACCTACAATTGACCTCAGCATTTCTGGGCTAGGAAGGAAAATAATCAGCTCCTGATCACTATACAGCACGGACTGGAATCCTGCCCCGAACAAGAGTTGCAATGAGATTGATTTGGTGAACTGTGTTATAAATGATAAGACTTTAGTTTTCATTTGTATAGAGTTTAAATGTATTAATGAGGGGCCGAATGGCCTATTCCTGCTCCTAATTCCTACTATTACTAATTCACATTCCATACGCCAGAATGTTAAAATCCTGATGTGGTTTATTGTTTGAACAGTCAAGACTCCCCCAAGAATATGCAATGACTGCCCCCCTCTTCCCCACACTTCACGTGGGCTCTTCTCTGCTGTGCGGAATCTTCTTGTGGGTGTCAACAAGAGGCAAGTGCAGAAACCTTTAATGCAGGCGGCTGCATTAGCAACTGTGCGTTCTCAGGTCCATTTATTGTGCTGTACAACGGTTACACATCACGGTCCGATCTCCTCCAAAAAAAGACTCGCAGTTTCTCCCCTCCCCCACCCACTCAGACCACAGCGACTCAAATAACACCATAAAGATTTTCAACATTAGCCACAGATTTATTAAGTTTTTTTTTTAAAAAAAAAGAGAGACGCCTAACTTCACGAAAACATTACAGCACGTTACGACCACACAGAAAAGCACACGAGATATTGTGTCGCAAGTTTCATTTTTACAGCTAATGAAAGCTTTCGCCCTGCTGTAACGATTCTGCTATTCCAAAGCCCAATGCTGTGCAACAAGGTCAGCCTTCTTTCTCAGTAATCCTTTGGCTGGCTCGAACTCCAAGGGGGCACTTCTCGCTCTCTTTTTTGGTTCTTTTTCAAACAGCTGGTTTTTTTTCAAAAAAAAAAACACAAATGCACAGATTGAGAGAACGGTCGAAGGTGTAATCTACACCTTGGCTTTCCAGCTGCCTAGACCCCAAGATATGGAATTCTCTCCCCAAGTCCCTCCGCCTCCCTCTCCTGCTACAAGAACCCTCTTTAAAACCGACATCTTTGACCAAGTTTTTTTAGTCACCTCTCCTAATATCTCCTCCTCTGGCCTCTGTGAAGTGCTTTGGGATGTTTCTCTACGTTAAATGCAAGGTGTTCTTGATCAAGGGCACTAACTGGTGCTCAGTAAGACCCCGTATCCAGCGACAGTGAGCTCATGCGTTGTGGTCCATCTCTTAACTAGATCATCTCCACACCCAGATTGTATGGGCTGTACCGGAATTAGTGGTGTCACAACGCTGGGGAAGAAAAGAAACCCACAGAAAAAAACACAAGAGTACAATGAAGTAACACTTGCTACCGAATCTATCAAAGGAAGAGCAATGAGCTACATACAGTGCAGGAGGCCATTCGGCCCGTTGTGCCTGTGCCAGCTCTTTGCTGGAGCCGTCCAAAACAAATCCCACAGCCCCACTCTCTCCCCACAGCCCCGTATCTTCCGCTGCTCCAAATATTGATCCAATTTTCCCTGACAAAATGCCATGATCTCATTCTCCAACAACTCTCTGTGTACAATGCATGTTGCATTGCATTGAATACGAGTTAAAAAGCAGAGTCCATGCATTTGCTCCCGTTTGCCTATATAACCTTAAAAAAAATCCTAAAATACTTCACAAATGGAAAAAGGGAGAGGGACAGTGAGTGCACTTCAAAGTAAATCATTGTGTGTGAAGTACCTTGGGACTTACTTGGGGAGGAGATGAGGTGTTACATATTATGCAATTCCTTTCTTTCTTACTGCCCCTCTTATTGGAACAGTTTCTCCACATGGACTCCAAAACAATCGATGACTCACACAACCAACTCACATAATGTTCATCTGAACAGGTGTACCAATGTCATTATCTAATATGCAACCCTCACTCTTTCCAACAGATTACCTGCATCATTACTTTGATGAAACGCTGAGCTCGGCCACAATGACGAGCTCTTAGAACTTCAACTGAAGTTCGTTCAGGATCCATTAATTTGAGTACATCCAACTTTATTCTCAGGAATCAGTGGTTTTCCTGATCAGTACTGTACAGAATGGCACCATCAAATACAGCAAATGTATCAGGTTATTACTTACCACTGAAACAGAAAGATCGAGAAGTGTGGACAGGTCAGCCTCTTGGTTTGACAAAGCTTTATTTATTGTAGCTGCTGCATTTGCGACATCAGGATGGTAGTGTTTCTGCAAAGTCTGAGCGGGAGAACAATAGCAAAACAAAGTTAGCACTGTCCCACCTTGAATAGAACTTCAGACATGTTAAAACACGGAGCAGGATTTGACAGAAGACTCTTGAAATCATCGTACCACAGAACAAAGCTAAAGAACACAGACCATGCACAATAAACTAAAGCTAAAGAACACAGTCCCATTGTACCCACAAAATAAAGATCACAGAACTCTGTGCACACAAATTAAAGCTAGAGAACAGAGTGCATATGAATGTTATAAGTTATTGGAAACTTTCTCCGGGTACTTTGCATCACTTCCATGTATTTTCCATGATGTATGTACCTTGGATTATAATATCAACATACGTTTCTGGTCCTGCATAATGTGGGAGAGCCATTCCAAACTTGCAGGAAAAATTACCGATGTGCACTGACCAACCTGTAGTTCCCACAGAGAACTTTCCATCGCTCGGCACTTTGCGGGATCTTCCTCGTCCATTATGTACGGATCAGCAGAAAGATCTGAAAGCATCCAAAGTAAATACAAAATGACTCTTCACTGAGGGACACCTTGAAATGGCTAGTAAACCAGGGCAGAATAAAATAAAACATAATGAGCCGGATTTTCCTGTGAAAATAACGGCGAGACTAACAGGGCCCACCGTTATTTCTGTGCAAACAGTACAGCAACTTCCAGCGACTGCACATGCGCAGTTAAATGCGGAAATCTGGAAGTTGCTGGACCAGATGCCCCGCTCCTCTAATCTTCATGAGAACGGCATCTTGCCGGCTGACTCACCGTTCAAATGAATGGAACGGCGTGAAGTTCCTGCACTGACCTGATGGATAGGAACTAAACGTCAAGTCATTTATAAGTCTAAGCACACTTTTAATGGTGTGTAAGTCTGAACCACTGCCTCTCTGGCACTGAAAGTTAACTTTTACAAGTGCGCAGTGTCAACGTCCTTCAGATTTTAATTGTTGTTGGACATTTTTTAAAAACATTTTATAACATTTTTATATTTTTACTTTTTCTTTGTCTCTTTTATCTCTGTCTCTTAATTCAATATTTCTTTCCCTCTCTTTACTTTGCTTTCTGTACCTGATTTGACATTAAATTCACTATTCTAACTCATACCTCCTGGTTCTAACACTGTGGTGCTTCTTAACGATGCTTCAATCTGATTGATTAAGGAGATACACAGCTGCTTGCCTTGTTCACATAGGCTCCAGATGCCCTGTAGAGGGGGCTGCGGTGGATTGAAAGCCCCATGAGAGGAGCTTGCCATGTAATAGCCCATGAAAATCTACAGGCAAGTCCAAGTCTAACAAATGGCAGGCACCGTTCGTTCACTGCTCACACCAAAATCCAGCCCAATATAAAAAACTGTAAATCGCACACCAATTTAGAAATCTCTGGGCGTTAAATTGGGCCGTGTAGCGTCCGTTGTTTTGGTGCCACACAGCCTCTCTGACGTCCAAGGTGGCGCCTTAGATGCGCACGCACATTTCCAGCGTGACGTGCGCCAGACGCCATCTTGGGATAGGAGTTGGCGCAGGCGCAGATAACGAACGCTGGAATCATGTAAAGTAGGGAGAAAACGGCTTCAATCAGTGTACAACGCTGATTTAAAGTGATGGACACCATTTTGGGTCTCAACGCTCAGTCTTAACCCCCGATCATCTGAACGTGTCTTAGAGTGCCTGGAAGACCCCCCACCACCGGCGCTATTTAAAGGGACCATGCAGGATTTACAGGTTAGTGGCTGGATTATTGCTTCCAGCTGCCGAGACATTTGTAACTGTTTTTGGAGGTCTCCTATACTTGAATACTAGGACTAGGGGATATAGCCTAGCATTTAGAGCCAGGACTCGCAGGAATGAAGTTAGGAAACGCTTCTACACGCAAAGGGAGAAGTTTGGGAAGCTCCTCTGCAAATGGCAGTTGATGATAGCTCACTTGTGAATTCTAAATCTGAGATTGATAGATTCTGTGAACCAAGGGTATTAAGGGATATGGGGCTGAGGCGGGTATATGGAGTTAGGTCACAGATCCACCATGATCTCACTGAATGGCGGAACAGGCTCGAGGGGCTAAATGCCACTGCCACTTGCTGCTACTGATATGCGCCACCTTCTCCTGCAAGAAAGCGGGACGTGTGTCTGGGTGATGTGCCTGTCAGGTATGAATAGCTGCCAGTGTGTGTGTGGCCTGTGAGTTGTGGGTCAGCGGCTTGCAATAGTGTGAGGGTGAGAGGAAGCATCTGATTGGAAGAGTTGAGCACTGATGGAAGGAGATGGTTGGTAGGTGGGTGTTGGGGGGTTTAGTGCATGGAGGAGTGGATGAGGCTAGTGGTGCAGTTGGTACGAGATGTCACTTGACAGTTGACCTCACTCACCTTGACCACTCATGTCAAAGCATTGAACTTCTTCCTGCACTGCATCCATGTTCATGATGCTGTGCACCTGGAATTGACTTCGTCCCCTACTGCCTCCCACTGCATTTTGACTATGTCTGGAGGGCCTCTTGCACCCCCCCTCCCCACAGATATAGGATATCCCTCCTTCTGTCCACCTCTTGCACCAAGGCCTCTGGTGCATCAGCAGAGAACCTTGGTGCATGGACTCTCAGCTCGGCAGATTGGTGAGGTCTGGCATGCAGATTGGAGGATGTGGCATTTAGTGGTGCGCAACCTTTATTCAAATATAACTCATCAGTGTGTAAACATAGGGGTGGGACCTGCATCTGTGCTTTACGTGTGCGATGTCTGATCTCCGTTCAGACTCCGTGTAGACAGCAGGCTGTTATATTCAGCAAATAACAGGTACCAGCTACCTTTAAGAGATTTCTAACAGACAGCCTGCCTTTAAGAGACTGGAGCTCCCCCTGCTGGTTGAAAGTGTGAATTGCATGGAATCTTCGTTCACGCTGATTTTCAATGCAGATTGCAGGTGAGTCCTCGAGCCTGACGAAAATCTCGTCCTGCCTGCGCAGGGACCATTGGGCGCGGGATAATAGCGGATCGTGCTATCCCCACCCAAAAACAGGCCGTATCCAACTATTGCCCCATAGAATCTTACAGCACAGGAGGCCGTTCGGCCCATCGTGCCTGTGCCGGCTCTTTGAAAGAGCTATCCAATTAGTCCCACTCCCCCTGCTCTTTCCCCACAGCCCTGCAAATTTTTCCTTTTCAAGTATTTATCCAACTCCCTTTTGAAAGTAATAATTCCGTCAAATCAATAAAAGAATCCGAAATGACTTTTGCTCCAAGTACATTCTATTTATGACAAGTGCGAGTTTCGACTTGTTTTTTTTTAAATCAGCGAGACGTATCTCAGGTTGTATTAAAGTTAACACATGGCAAAAAAAATCTAGGTTCATCGCCAGGAGTGAAGTTACACGGCAATACACAAAAAGTAAACCCCACTTCAACGCAGATAATTCACAGCAGCCACGACAACGGTGAAAGGAAGGAGCAGTACCTTGAGGTCCGATTGGCCTATGAACGAGAGCTTTACACGATGGATGCCGGCGGATGAGATTACAGATAAACGGAATGACCATCAGCAGGGCCTGAGGGGGTGAGGTGAGCGTCAGGCGGGATAACCGCTTGCTAAAAGCTGCCACAAGATACGCTGGCAAATGGCTGGAAACAAGAAACATCAAATATTTACTGGTGTACACACACACACACACACACACACACACACACACACAGGCGTGGAGTACAAAAGCAAGGAAGTTATGCTAAACCTTTATAAATCACTGGGTTAGGCCTCAGCTGGAGTACTGTGGCCAATTTTGGGCACCAGACTTTAGGAAGGATGTCAAGGCCTTTGAGAGAGGGTGCAGAGGAGATTTACTGGAATGGTTCCAGGGATGAGGGATCGGTCGAGGTCCGGGAGACCAGAAGGGGAGGGAAGGGTCAGCATTCCCCTCCCCTCCCCGAAGAATATTTCTAATTTCTAAAATAGAAAACGTGGGTCCTGCCTATATGACAGGTACTTGATGAGATAACAGAAGGAGACCAATCAGTAGCTTAAAAACTCGGTGTTCCGGGGGACAGTCTCAATTATCCATGAAGGGGAGAGGGTTTTCTCGGTTACGATGGACAAACAAAGGTCCACTATGTTGTAGTAGATAATGCAACATGAGGTGATTAGTGGCTATAGAAATAGAGCATAGAATAACAAATTGTATTTACAAAGCGTCTCTAATATACACTTCAAAAAAAAATCACAAGGCACTTCACAAACAGAAATAGACAGGGAACAGAGCTTATGGAGAGAGGGGTTAAGGGTGAGGGTCAGAAACCTGGTCGAAAAGATGGGTCTTGACAAGGTGGAAAAAAAGTGATGGGGTTTAGGGGAGGGGGTTCCAGAGAATTGGGGCGAGACGGTTGAAGCTTCTGCCACTAATGGTGGGGTGAAGGGGGCACGCTGGCTGGAGTCAGGGGAATATACATTGCAAGTGAGAAGAAAATACTTAACTCATGAAACAAAAACAGTTGCAACGAGGATGTATGAACCGATTTAATCTACTTATAGAGTCAGAGCAGGATATGTAGAATCTAACCAAACGTACAGGATTTGGTAATGTGGCCTAGAAACCGTACTTTAACACGTAAACAAGAGCATGATATATAGTGATGGGTCAAATGAACGCAGGATACTGACCTGGAAGACAAGAACAGATCCAGAAGATGGAAAAATCTTGCCCTGTACTTCACATGGAAAACCGAAGGGTCCAACAAGCTGTAGAGCTTCTTGTAAAAGTCTGGGTATTCCCTACACCACACATAAAAAAAAAATCACAGACCCTCCAGCGTTTACACAATTGAAAAGGAAACAGAAAAGGTTAAATAGTCCCTTAACCAAACTACATTTTCACAATTACAGTTTTCTGAAGCAATTAAAAGCAGCTCTAGGCATCAGAGTTGCACACCAAGTGTCGAGGAGATTTACCAGAATGGTACCAGGGATAAGGGACTTCAGTTATGTGGGGAGACTGGAGAAGCTGGGGTTGTTCTCCTTAGAACAGAGAAGGTTAAGGGGAGATTTCAAAAATTATGAGGGGTTTTAATAGAGTAAATAGGGAAAAACTGTTTCCACTGGCAGGAGGGTCAGTGACCAGAGGACACAGATTTAAGATAATTGGCAAAAGAATCAGGGGGGGAGGGGGAGAATTTTTTTTACCCCAGCGAATTGTTATGATCTGGAATGCGCTGCCTGAAAGGGCGGTGGAAGCAGATTCAATAATAACTTTCAAAAGGGAATTGGATAAATAATTAAAAAGGAAACATTTGCAAGGCTATGGGGAAAGAGCTGGGGGAGTGGGACTAATGGGATAGCTCTTTCAAAGAGCCGACACAGGCACGATGGGCCAAACGGCCTCCTTAATTGCTGTATGATTCTAATGGAGAGGTGGGTAAACACCAATATGATCTTCCCTCAGCCATACTGTTTGTTAGGAGAGGGGTAACAGGGAGGCAAAATGGAGTCTTCCTGCACAGCGCACTCACTCTGTCCTGCAGCAGCCACTTGAGCGGTAATATGGGGTGGTCCGGGGTGGGGAGAGGCTTGAGAACGGCCCGTCACTCACTGGTATATCCAGGTTCAGCTGCAAAAACACCAATCTAACCATAGCTTAATTTAATATTTAATACCTCAGCCGACAGACTTCCTTTACAGCAGGTGATATATTGCAACAAGTGGTGTATTTTGTAAAACTAGCAAAAATGAAGCATCAGCTCCAAAAAAAATGTAAATACCAGCGATTGGAAATCATCCACACTCCTATAGCTGTAAACACACACACTGACTGACTGCACACAGAATACACATACACTGACACTACGCACACGTACATACACAGAATGCACACACACTGACTGTATGTACGTGTATATACAGAGTACACACACTGACCATATACACACACTGACAATATACACACGCATATACACAGAATACAAAAGCACGGACTACACATACACAGAATATACACACATACACACACATGGACTACAGACATACGCATGGACTACACATACATATACCAAATACCCCCGCAGACTGCAAATGGACACAGAATGCACACACAAACTACACACAATCACAGAATACACAAGGATAATATGCATATGGAATCCAAATGGACAATACACATATCGGCTACATATACAAAGACTGCACACTGACCATACAGATGCATAGACTGCACATGGACAATACATTATGGAGAATACACCCCACAGACTGCATATACATCTGCACACACACTACATGCACAGAATGCAAATGGACAATACATATATATATATATATATATATATATGGTTTGCATTTTTATGGTCTTATTAACCTGTGTTGCTGCATTTAAGAACATAAGAAATAGGAGCAGGAGTAGGCCAATCGGCCCCTCGAGCCTGCTCCGCCATTCAATAAGATCATGGCTGATCTGATCCTAACCTCAAATCTAAATTCATGTCCAATTTCCTGCCCGCTCCCTGTAACCCCTAATTCCCTTTACTTCTAGGAAACTGTCGATTTCTGTTTTAAATTTATTTAATGATGTAGCTTCCACAGCTTCCTGGGGTAGCAAATTCCACAGACCTACTACCCTCTGAGTGAAGAAGTTTCTCCTCATCTCAGTTTTGAAAGAGCAGCCCCTTATTCTAAGATTATGCCCCCTAGTTCCAGTTTCACCCATCCTTGGGAACATCCTTACCGCATCCACCCGATCAAGCCCCTTCACAATCTTATATGTTTCAATAAGATCGCCTCTCATTCTTCCGAACTCCAATGAGTAGAGTCCCAATCTACTCAACCTCTCCTCATATGTCCGCCCCCTCATCCCCGGGATTAACCGAGTGAACCTTCTTTGTACTGCCTCGAGAGCAAGTATGTCTTTTCTTAAGTATGGACACCAAAACTGTATGCAGTATTCCAGGTGCAGTCTCACCAATACCTTATATAACTGCAGCAATACCTCCCTGTTTTTATATTCTATCCCCCTAGCAATAAAAGCCAACATTCCGTTGGCCTTCTTGATCACCTGCTGCACCTGCATACTAACTTTTTGATTTTCTTGCACTAGGACCCCCAGATCCCTTTGTACTGCAGTACTTTCCAGTTTCTCGCCATTAAGATAATAACTTGCTCTCTGATTTTTCCTGCCAAAGTGCATAACCTCACATTTTCCAATATTGTATTGCATGTGCCAAATCTCCGCCCACTTACCCAGCCTGTAGGTTTTTTATGTCCTCCTCACTCTCCACTTTCCCTCCCATCTTTGTATAATCTGCAAACTTTGATATGTTACACTCGGTCCCCTCCTCCAAATCGTTAATATAGATTGTAAAGAGTTGGGGATAGAGTGTACATACATGAACTATGCACACAAGGACTGCAGATAGACAATACACACGTTCAGACTGCATACATGTGGACTGCACAGACAATATACACACAGAGTGTGCATTGGTGATACAGTTTTGAGTTGTGTTATTTGAGAGAGATCACATTCACACAAGGTGTGCCGGATAAATCAACAAATGCTTGTCTTTGTTTATAAAAAGAAATGAGCCATAGTCATACAGAACAGAACAGACTATTGCAAAGAAGCATACCGACAACTGGACAACCAGGAACACTACAGACGGTTACCCGCAGATCCGACCAAAGAACACACCCACCAGCTCAACAAACTGATCAAGACCTTCGATCCAGACCTTCAAAGCATCCTACGCACTCTCATCCCACGTAATCCCCGCGTGGGAGACTTCTACTGCCTCCCAAAGATACACAAAGCCAACACACCCGGACGTCCCATCGTATCAGGCAACGGAACCCTGTGTGAGAACCTCTCTGGATACATCGAGGGCATCCTGAAACCCATCGTACAGGGAACCCCCAGCTTCTGTTGCGACACTACAGACTTCCTACAAAAACTCAGTACCCACGGACCAGTTGAACCAGGAACACTTCTCACCACGATGGACGTCTCGGCACTATACACCAGTATCCCCCACGATGACGGCATCGCTGCGACAGCATCAATACTCAACACCAACAGCCAATCTCCGGAAGCCATCCTACAACTCATCCGCTTCATCCTGGATCACAATGTCTTCACCTTCGATAACCAGTTCTTTACCCAAACACACGGAACAGCCATGGGGACCAAATTCGCACCCCAATACGCCAACATTTTCATGCACAAGTTCGAGCAGGACTTCTTCACTGCACAAGACCTCCAACCAACACTATACACCAGATACATCGACGACATTTTCTTTCTATGGACCCACGGCAAGGAATCACTAAAGAGACTACACGATAACATCAACAAGTTCCATCCCACCATCAAGCTCACCATGGACTACTCCTCAGAATCAGTTTCTTTCTTGGACACACGAATCTCCATCAAAGACGGGCACCTCAGCACCTCACTCTACCGCAAGCCCACGGACAACCTCACGATGCTCCACTTTTCCAGCTTCCACCCTAACCACGTCAAAGAGGCCATCCCCTATGGACAGGCCCTGCGAATACACAGGGTCTGCTCAGACGAGGAGGAACGCGATGGACACCTACAGACGCTGAAAGACGCCCTAGTAAGAACGGGATATGACGCTCGACTCATCGATCGACAGTTCCGACGGGCCACAGCAAAAAATCGCATAGACCTCCTCAGGAGACTAACACGGGACGCAACCAACAGAGTACCCTTTGTCGTCCAGTACTTCCCCGGAGCGGAGAAACTACGCCATGTTCTCCGCAGCCTTCAACATGTCATCAATGAGGACAAACACCTCGCTATGGCCATCCCCACACCTCCACTACTCGCCTTTAAACAGCCACCCAACCTCAAACAGACCATCGTTCGCAGCAAATTACCTAGCTTTCAAGAGAACAGCGTCCACGACGCCACACAACCCTGCCACGGTAACCTCTGCAAGACATGCCAGATCATCGACACAGATACCACCATCACACGAGAGGACACCACCCACCAGGTGCATGGTTCATACTCCTGTGACTCGGCCAACGTTGTCTACCTCATACGTTGCAGGAAAGGATGCCCCAGAGCATAGTACATTGGCGAGACCATGCAGACGCTGCGACAACGGATGAACGGACACTGCGCAACAATCGCCAAACAGGAGGGTTCCCTCCCAGTCGGGGAACACTTCAGCAGTCATGGACATTCATCCACCGACCTTCGGGTAAGCGTACTCCAAGGCGGCCTTCGAGACACACGACAACGCAAAATCGTCGAGCAGAAATTGATAGCCAAGTTCCGCACCCATGAGGACGGCCTCAACCGGGATCTTGGGTTCATGTCACGCTACACGTTACCCCACCAGCGAACAAATGTTATCTGTTTTTAATATAATGGGTCATTTGCTGGCTTTCTCTGCCTTCCGGATGTTTCTGCCTCTCTCTGTTTTTTTTTCCTGTTTGTTTTTTTGTTGAATGTGTATTCGGGGGTTCTGCAGGTGACACCTCTCTGTCTGAACACGGTGATTGCCTTGGCAACGGGCAGTTGCAGGGGCATTCTGTAAACACCATGTATTGTTCTATATGTATAAATGCGTAGGCTTCAAGGAGCTCCTGAACATTTACCTGAGGAAGGAGGAAGCCTCCGAAAGCTTGTGAATTTAAAATAAAATTGCTGGACTATAACTTGGTGTTGTAAAATTGTTTACAATTATTAAAAGAAAGGCAACATTTTCCTAAAATCTGATTTCAGATTTAGAGAGTTAGCACTGGTCTATCAGCGTTGCAGAGACTTACAAGTTATGATGATGAATGAGGTAGAATAGTCCATTTAAGGCAAGTAGACTAATGGCTCCTCCTACAAAAGTCAAGGATAAAATGTTAGTTAAACCTTTCAGAGGGCAGATCTGCAAACAGACCACATGACTCTGTAGCAATAACTACCCCTAATCACCTGCCTTTATACAGCACCTTTCTGACACAGGGAAGCATTCCAAGGCACTTTACAATGAGGAGACTGGACACCAAGCAGGGTTTTGGGAGGAGCGGCGGGGAGGTGACTAAAGGCAGAATTGAAGGGGCTTTTCAAAAGCAAGAGGTGGGGGGGGGGGGAACAGGGGGAGATGGGGACGAGACAGAAAGAGATGTGACAAGATGGAGGGATTTGGGACGGAGCTACAGAGTGACTCAACCTGGTGGCGAAAGGCCCTACCAATAATGGTGGAGACTTAAAAGAAAGACTTGCATTTATATAGCGTCTTTCATGACCTCAGGGCGTTCCAAAGAGCTCTACAGCCAATGAAGTACTTTTGAAGTGCAGTCACTGTTATAATGTAGGAAACACGGCAACCAATTTTCACACAGCAAGATCCCACAAACAGCAATGGAATGACCAGATAATCTGTTTTTAGTGATGTTGGTTGAGGGATAAATATTGGCCCAGGACACTGGGGAGAACTCCCCTGCTCTTAAGTCCATAAGAAATAGGAGCAGGCCTCTCGAGCCTGCTCCGCCATTCAATAAGATCATGGACGATCTTCGACCTCAACTCCACTTTACCGCCAAATTATCTTCTTCGATATAGTGCCGTGGGATCTTTTACATCCACCTGAAAGGGCAGAAGGGGCCTCGGTTTAATGTCTCAGCTGAAAAATGGCACCTCCGACAGTGCAGCACTCCCTCAGTACTGGCACCGGGAGTGTCAGCCTGGATTTTGTGCTCAATTCTCGCTCCTGAGGCAAGAGGCTGGAGGAGGTTAGAGATGGGGAGGGACGCGGCCATGGAGGGATTTGAAAACAAGGATGAGAATTTTAAAATCAAGACGTTCCCGGACCGGGAGCAACTGTAGGTCAGCGAGCACAGGGGCGATGGATGAACGGGACTTGGTGAGAGTTAGGATACAAGGGACCTCACTGTTACACTTCCAAAGCATGCCACTGTATAATTAGATATCGGGGAGTACAGCCCAATTCTGATTGTAAGGGATGTGAGATGTGATTACGGGAAAAACCAGAGAAGCCGAACAAGAGAATATCTAGGGCTGATTTATTTTTTAAAACAGCGTACGCTCTAGATTATCGTTTGCATACCTATCTCGTAGGCAGCCGTCAGGAAATCGATCATCAGGGTTGGTTTGCTCATGTGTGGCAAAATGGACTCGTGCAAAATCACCAGCACCTTCTTGTAGAGATTGGTTGGCAGCTGTGAAGAAAGCAATGTCCTGTTTAAAACTTTCAGCCCCAAGTTTTCCTGGCTGCAGTCTATGAGGCCAGTGGCTATATTATACAACTACTAACCAGCATATGCCAACCACCACTGCGGCTCCCAGATGCTTATTATAACTCACATGACTGAGCACTCTTAGCGGTGTCCAGGGATTAAAGCTTAACCCGTTCCTATAACATTCCTCTGCCCGCTTTGTGTTTCTTTACTTGTTTCTCAGGATGTGGGTGAGGTTGGCGAGCCAATGTTCTTTGCCCACTAGTAGTTGCCCTGAGGCAGTGGCGCCAGTCTCTCTTCTCGTAGCAATTGTTTTTGCGTCCGATTAGTTCGCCAGGACACATCACGGGGCATTGAGAGTGAACCACATGGCGTGGGACTGGAGTCACACATGGGCCAGGTTGGGCGGGGGCAGCAGGTTCCCTTCCCTGGAGGGCGCAGGTGAACCAATTGGGTTTTTAAGACAATTTGTCAGCTTTCATGGTCATTTTTTTTTAAGCCAATCCATAAATAATCAGATTTATCGAGTTCAATTTCACCTTGCCGTGGCTGACTTTGAACTCTCGACTTTGGGGCTGGTTCTACATGCCGGCATTCGCTGGGTTAACATAAAAGGCGTTACTGGCTACATCACAATGGCAGACGGAGGAACGTCATAGGAACATGCTAAGATTTTCTCTGCTGATTTCACTCGACGGTAATTTCTGGGCTTCGTTAGTTGGTGTTCAAGAGGAGTATAGATAACTGAACCGCCACCACACTAGGCTGCAATCCTCCCAACTCCTGTGACAGTACTCCTTTCAATGTAATGTATTCATTTGTAAAAAAATAAATCTATTTATCTTTGATCGGCACAGTTGACAGATAACACTGAAGATTTAAAAATGACACTCACTCCTTAACTATCGTTATGGATAGGAAGAAACCCACAACTTGGATTCTCATGGGTCGATGAGTCATTTGCTTCTTGCGTCTTACCACAGTCCACTTCCATTATGACTCGGTGTCATCTGACAGAACCAAACTCCCAGCAAATCGGCCATGGTAGGTTGTGAAGAAAGTCTCAAATGAACGGGTTTGAGGATAAACTGGGAAGCTGCAATCTGACAGCTGGAAGTGTAGCAAACCAGAGGTGGTGAGGGGTCATTCGGACATCACAGGCCTCGTGTACCAGATTCCCACAGCTAAACCTGTCTCTTTAGTTCTTAACAACATGCATTTATACAGCGCCTTTAAACATGGTAAAACGTCCCAAGGCACTTCACAGGAGCCATTATCAAACAAAACTTGACACTGAGCCACAGAAGGAGATATCTGGACAGGTGACCAAAAGAGGCAGGTGTTAAGGAGCGTCTTAAAGAAGAGACAGGTGGCGAAGATTAGGGAGGGAATTCCAGAGCTCAGGGCCGAGGCAGCTGAAGGCACGGCCGCCAATGGTCGAGCGATGAAAATCGGGGATGCGCAAGAGGCCAGAATGGGAGGAGCGCAGAGATCTCGGGAGGGTTGTAGAGCTGGAGGAGGTTTACAGAGATAGGGAGGGGGCGAGGCCATGGAGGGATTCGAAGGCAAGGACGAGAATTTTATATTCAAGGCGTTGCTGAATCGGAAGCCAATGTAGATCAGCGAGTACGTAGAAATGGAAAGTAATGTAGTTTGCCACGCATTCAATGGATGGGGGTGGGGGAAGGAAGCTGTACAATTCTACAAATTAAAAGATTAATCTTGCTCAATTGTTGCCATGGGGAAGAGCAGGGGGCAGAAGCAAAGAGAACTTCCTCCTACAAAGTCTGCATATGGAACTTCACCACCTGAAGCTATGCATTTGCTCTGAATTAGGATCACCTACACAACAGTGATAGCACATTAAAGTAATTTAATCGCCTGTGAAGCGCCTTGGGACAGTGCGAGAGATGTGATAAGGAGCTACAGAAGTGAAAGTTCCTTCTCTGAGTTCCACAGTAAAATATTACGTTAATTTTAAAAAAAACCTGAAGTTGCAGTCGATCAGAAATACGTGCAGCATTGCAGAAGTTCACTGATGCAAAGGGAACCTCCTTTATCCTCATTCCAATTATCCACCTTCCTCATTATCCACCAGAGGTTTTGCAGGATAAAGCCTTGCACACGTCCCCCAGCACACTGAGTTAGTGCTTCTTTTGTTACTTGTATATTGCAATCATAGAATGTTACAGCGCAGAGACAGACCATTGAGGCCATCAAGTCAGTGTTGGTGCTAGTCTCCACCCAGTCTAAATCCCTCTCCTGTTCATTCAGTATCCCTCTTTCTCAAGCAGTTATCGAACTCCCTTTTAAAAGAAGCCTTGGACATTTTGCTTTATCAGTTTCTGGCAGAGAATCCCACATTCCAATCACCCTTTTCTTAAATCCCTTCCCACCACCCCCCCCTTAATTCTTGAGTGAATAAAACTCTGTCACGTTATTTATTTTGTACTGGTCGTCAGTCTCTTCCCCAGAGTATCGCTGTGAAATGCAGGCTAGCCCCAATCATTTGCCCATTCCCATTATCCCTGAAGGGACAGGTCCATCCTGTTACGGTGAATGACGAAGGTCCCACTGTACTGCCTGCGTTGCCCCCCCAACTTTATCTCTGCCCTTCAGCCATCTGGCTCTGGCCTCCTGTGCAGCCCCTGCTCCATCAATCGGCGACAGAGCCTTCAGCCTGACTCTCTGGAACTCTTCCCACCTGTCGCCTTGCCTCCCCAACCTTCAGAAGCCTCCGCAAAAAAAAAATCTCTCTCTCCTCCCTCCCCCACCATGCTTTTGCTCAACTCTCCCAGCACGACTCACCGTCTATCTCTCGGCTCTGGACGCTTCTGGGGTGTTTAGTGCATTAACGGTTCTGTATAATTACAAGTTGTATGCACGCACGAGAACTCTTCACATCTTGTAAATTGGAGCTTTGCCCGTATTTGCAGTCCTCTGTCTCCCCAACGAAACAGTAAAGAGTAGTGATGATTTTCTTTCCAGATTTTTCAATCGCCTAAGGGGGTCAGAGAGGAATTTTCCCCCTAACTGGCCTGGGTGTTTATCTGTTTTGTTCTCGACTCTCCCTGGAGATTACACATCTTCCAGGTGAGGTGAGGAGTGTCTGTGTCGTGACGCACAGGACATCACAATTATACGGAACAGGCTGGATGGACCAGTGGGTCTTTTCCTGCCGGTCATTTGTTGTACGTTCCTGACAGGCATTTATTTCCTTAAAGATTTTTTATGTGCAACTCTTCACTACATTTCTTAATTCTATAGATGATAAACTACAACAATGGTGGTTCTGCAATGGTGCTGCAGTATTTCCAGAAGGTTAATCTTCCAGTAAACAGATTTAGAAACTTACTAAATTACTGATGAGACATAAATGGAGGTGTTTTATCATGCCTGTTCCCCCCAATATGAAGGGCTGGGGGATTATTAATGATCCCTTACAGCAGTACTGGCAGGCACCTTGAGGGCAGCCTAGTTATGGGGAGGTCATTTCAGTTGAGGAAAATTAAAAAGAAAGGAAATTTTATCATAGAATCTTACAGCACAGAAGGAGGCCATTCGGCCCATCGTGCCTGTGCCGGCTCTTTGAAAGAACTATCCAATTAGTCCCACTCCCCTGCTCTTTCCCCATAGCCCTGCAAATTTTCTCCCCTTCAAGTATTTATGAGAACTTAATTTTTTTTTACAGTAATTAAAAAGCCTGAGCGAGCAATGATTTCGGTGTTAAACTGAGGCATCGCAAACTGCTGCTCTCCACGAGTGAGTACAATATATTTATAGTCACCACCAGTGCTCTGTGATATTGCATGAGACAAAGACACTTCCTGTTGATCGCTTCAATCAACACTCCTTAAAGTTTCAAAATAACAAATTTTCCGATGGCAGAGTAGTAAACTGACAACTGCTTGGCAGAAACAAGCTTGTAACGTACAAATCAGAACCAGGGCTCTGCAGCTAAAACTCTCCAGGGTCTTGTACCAGAGATAGATTAATCCGAAAGGAAAGCAGAGGTCCAAGGGGGCACTTACTATTACGATAATCACCCTGCACCCTCCCAAGTGAGCCAGAAAGGGGAGATACTGATAGGAGGACATGTTCTTTAAGAGGACACCATGGTATTACAAAAGGAATACTTCTGTTTTCCCTTTCGCTTAATATCTTGGATTTAAGAGCATGTTAACTGGAAGGAACACAGTTGATTGCTGCACACTCGTGCAAATAAAGACACGCTGCAGGTGTGACTGCGATACCTGAAATACGATCTCAATCCAAAACACGTACAGCAAATGGGTTAAAGGAAGAAGAATGTCCCATTCACGTAGGAGAATGAATTTACCTTGTGTTTGAGGAACGCCAGCCACAGTCGCTCAAACTTTCTTTTGTGTTCCTGTTGGTGAGAACGTGGATATTGGTAAAGCAACACACTGAAATCGGTGGCTCGCTAAATGCATAATTAGCTGACCAGGTAGGACTGACAACACATAACTAGTTCACTCCACACTGCACATTTAGTCGCTGCCCCAGTACAGCAGTGATGGCGTATTGTTTCCGGTACTGGTTTTACTTTCTCCACCTTTCCCTCTCCGCAGAGTCGCCACAAGACACAATTTTACTGAGGGGATTGGCCAGCCTTAGTGCAGCAGTGCTCAAGGACCAGGGGGATTTATTTTTCCATTAAAATATACGTTTTGTATTAAAATGCCTTTAAAGAAATCTTGGGCATGACGGGCCCTTAAAAAGTCATAAAGGCTTTACTGGAATTGGAAGCATTAATTGCTGTGTCATCGCAATGAAGCAGCCAGGATCACAGTCTGGGACAGACAGCGAACCTCAGTGTACTTTTTAAACGACCGGTGAAGTCTAACTTCCAAGTGAGCAACTTTGTGGCGGCTGTAAGAATGCTTTCTGTGATTTTGTCAACTGAACTTGTGGTTGGATGTCACATCCTCATGTCTCTCAGAAAGGGAAATGTTTCTGGAATTCCCCACTGTCAGGACGAGTGGAAATGTGTACTATATTCAAACAGCTTACAGCACGCACCTTCAGTTTCGCTGCCTTCCATTCGTCATGTTTACCTGCAAATAGAAAGGTTTCAGACTTAATATCGTTCTGCAAGAACTGAAATACTATAAGCTCTTACAACACGAACATCTCAATTTGGTCATTTTAGAAAAACAAAATCATTATTTTAGTGGATGCTGTCACCTTCTCCAAGTATAATTGGGTTCTGAGCTCAAATGTTCTTTCGCATCTTTGCCCATCCAAACACCCCAACTCCCACCCCACTCCCACAAAGAAAGAAAAGCTACAGTTCCGACCCCCTGCTTGCACATTCCAACAGGTTCCTGAATAAGGCTCCCAGCTCCGCCACTCTTCCTGGAGTTTGCTGCACACGCCAACTACTGTGTGTGTGAAGAAATTCTTCCCGAAATCAGTCCTAAATTTGTCCTTCATCACTATGAAGCTATGCCTCCCTCCCTGTTCTTGCCCTGTTATTCTGGTTTAGCTTGAAGCAATGCTCCCGGTTAACTTTTCTTCACAACTTAAGTATCTTGTATAGAAAGAAAGAACTTGCATTTATATAGCGCCTTGCACGACCCCAGGACATCATTTACAGCCAAGTGAAGTACTTCTGAAGTGTGCCCACTGTTTTAATGTAGGGGTACCTGAAAAGGCTGAATTAGATCACCCCATAACCTATATAAAGGCAAGCTGTTGTTTACCTCTTCATTTTTTTGGGAAAGTCAGCCCAAGTTTGCTCAGTGTCTCATGGTACCTTTCTATATTCTATCTGAATAATAATCATGTGTTACAGTGCCAAATGTGGGACTCTCACTGCATCTCACTGTTTTTCTTTCTTTCTTTTAAAATAACGAAGAGAATTGACAAGATAGGTTGGCGATGACTCTTCCCTCTTGTAGGAGTCCCGAGCGAGGGGACATCACAAGCAAATCCAGGGGAAAATTCGATATATGAAAGGTTATGAGAATGTGGAACGCCAAAAGGCCATAAATACAAAGTCAACTGAGGTGCTTAAAAGGGAGATAGATATTTACTTGGGAAGTAAGGGATTAAAGAATATGGGAATTGGGATTAAAATGTTAAAGGTGCCATGGAGCAGCATGCTTGATGGGCTGAATGGCCAACCCCCGTCGACAACCCTTCTTAATCTAACTTTGATCATAGGTACAGGAGGAGGCCATTCAGCCCTTCTAGCCTCTTCCACCATTCAATTAGATCATGGCTGATCTGTACCTCAACCTGCCTTTGCTCCATATCCCTTGATACCCTTACCCAACAAAAATCTATCGATCTCAATCTTGAAAAGTTCTAATGAACCAACATCCACAGCCTTTTGATGAGCACAAATTTTTCTCAGTCCAAACTACTTCCTAGTGTAACCTGCGCTCACCATCCAATTAATACTTACTTGCTTGCTTCACAAGGAAATTCTTGAGGTCACTCTGTTCATCTGGCATGTGAATCGAGGACAAAAGGGCAAACACGTTTCGACGATAAACAGGAAGCACAGCCTGCACAAAGAGGGCAGAAAAATGATCGATGGATAATGAGGCGGGTGCGGATTTAGAACGGGGCAAAACAAAGTGTGGAAATTTACCCCCTTTGAGTCCTGAGCAACTCTTGGTATGTTTTCAGCAGCAGAGGCCATGACGTAGAAGCGGATATCCTCATATTCCAAATACTCCCGAAATCGAGCCAGCTGGGACGAGGAATCTCTTTCCACCTGAAGCAAACGTTCCACAACCGACTGAAAGGGAATGGACACTTGTCAAAGTTTCAACTAAAAACTGAAGTTGGACATACAGCGGTTTGAAACAATTGTACCATGAATTGTCCCTACAAAATACAACTTTCATCGATATTGTGCCTGCAATATAGCGAAATGTCCCAAGGTGCTTCATTAAGGCAGGGGGAAATGGACAGCAAGTGTCTATGGGATGCACTGCCAAGGCTTCCACGGCAGCCCCTCCCAAACGTGCGACCTCCAGCACCTAGAAGGTCCTTGCCATTGACGATAGAAACATAGAAAATAGGAGCAAGAGTAGGCCATTCGGCCCTTCGGGCCTGCTCCGCCATTCAAAATGATCATGGCTGATCGTCTAACTCAGTACCCTGTTCCCGCTTTTTCCCCATATCCCTTTAGCATTAAGAAATATATCTATCTCCTTCTTGAATACATCTAATGACTTGGCCTCCACTGCCTTCTGTGGTAGAGAATTCCACAGGTTAACCACCCTCTGAGTGAAGAAATGTCTCATCTCAGTTCTAAATGGCCTACCCCGTATCCTGAGACTGTGACCCCTGGTTCTGGACTCCCCAGCCATTGGGAACATCCTCCCTGCGTCTAGTCTGTCTAGTCCTGTTAGAATTTTATATGTTTCGATGAGATCACCTCTCATTCTTCCAAACTCTAGTGAATATAGGCCGAGTCGACCCAATCTCTCCTCATACGTCAGTCCTGCCATCCCGGGAATCAGTCTGGTAAACCTTCGTTGTACTCTCTCCATGGCACGGACATCTTTCCTCAGATAAGGAGACCAAAACTGCACACAATACTCCAGATGTCGTCTCACCAAGGCCCTGTATAACTGCAGTAAGACATCCCTGCTCCTGTACTCAAATCCTCTTGCAATGAAGGCCAACATACCATTCGCCTTCCTAACTGCTTCCAGCACCTGAGTGCTCGCTTCCAGCGACTGGTGTACAAGGACACCCAGGTCTCGTTGCACCTCCCCTTTTCCCAATCTATCACCATTCAGATAATAATCTGCCTTTCTGTTTTTACAACCAAAGTGGATAACCTCACATTTATCCACGTTATACTGCATCTGCCATGTTCTTGCCCACTCACCCAACTTGTCTAAATCACATTGGAGCCTCTTTGCATCCTCCTCACAGCTCACATTCCACCCCAGCTTTGTGTTGTCTGCAAACTTGGAAATGTTACATTTAATTCCCTCATCCAAATCATTGATATATATTGTGAATAGCTGGGGCCCAAGCACTCATCCCTGCGGTACCCCACTAGTCACTGCCTGCCACCCGGAAAAAGACCCGTTTTTTCCTACTCTCTGTTTCCTGTCTGTCAACCAATTCTCAATCCTTGCCAGTATATTCCCTCCAATCCTATGTGCTTTAATTTTGCACACTAACCTCTTGTGTGGGACCTTATCAAAAGCCTTCTGAAAATCCAAATACACCACATCCACTGGTTCTCCCCTATCTATTCTACTAGTTACAACCTCAAAAAACTCCAGTAGATTTTTTAAGCATGCTTTCCCTTTCATAAACCCATGCTGACTTTGTCCAATCCCGTCAATGCCTTCCAAGTGTTCTGTTATCACATCTTTTATAATAGACTCCAGTATTTTCCCCACTACTGATGTTAGGCTAACTGGTCTGTAATTCCCTGTTTTTTCTCTCCCTCCTTTTTTAAATAGTGGGGTTACATTTGCCACCCTCCAATCTGTAGGGACTGTTCCAGAGTCTATAGAATTTTGGAAGATGATCACCAATGCATCCACTATTTCCAGGGCCACTTCCTTTAGTACTCTGGGATGTAGATTATCAGGCCCTGGGGATGTCAGCCTTTAGCCCCATTAATTTCCCTAGCACTATTTTTTTACTAATACTAGTTTCCTTCAGTTCCTCCCTCTCACTAGACCCTTGGTTCCCTAACATTTCTGGCAGGTTATTTGTGTCCTCCTTTGTGAAAACAGAACCAAAGTATGTGTTTAATTGTTCTGCCATTTCTTTGTTCCTCATTATAATTTCCCCCATTTCTGACTGTAAGGGACCTACATTTGTCTTCACTAATCTTTTTCTCGACATATTTTTAGAAGCTTTTACAGTCAGATTTTATGTTCCCTGTTAGTTTACTCTCATACTCTATTTTTCCCCTCTTAATCAATCTCTTTGTCCTCCTTTGCTGAATTCTGAACTGCTCCCAATCCTCAGACTTGCCGCTTTTTCTGGCAATTTTATATGTCTCCTCTTTGGATCTAATACTATCCCTAATTCCTTTTGTAAGCCACGGTTGAGCCACCTTTCCTGTTTTATTTTTGTGCCAAACAGGAATGAATAATTGTTGTAATTCCTGCACACGTTCTTTAAATATTAGCCATTGCCTATCCACCGTCATCCCTTTTAGTAAAGTTCCCCAATCTATCATAGCCACCTCGCACCTCATACTATCGTAATTTCTTTTATTTAGATTCAGGACCCTAGTTTCGGATTCAATTACTTCACTCTCCATCTTAATGAGGAATTCTATCATGTTATGGTCGCTCTTCCCTAAGGGACTGCGCACAAGATTGCTAATTAATCCTTTCTCACTGCACAATACCCAGTCTCGGATCGCCTGTTCTCAACGTATTGGTCTAGAAAACCATCACGTACACATTCCAGGAATTCCTCCCCCACAGTATTATTGGAATTTGATTTGACCAATCTATATGTAAATTAAAGTCACCCATGATTATAGTTGTACCCTTCTTACATGTGTCTCTAATTGCCCGTTTAATGCCTTCCCCTACATCTCCACTACTGTTTGGGGGCCTATAGACAACCCCCACCAATGTTTTCTGCCCCTTTGTGTTTCTTAGCTTCACCCATACAGATTCCACATCGTGATTTTCCGAGCCAATATCCTTCCTCACTATTGCATTGATTTCCTCCTTTACTAACAACGCTATCCCACCTCCTTTCCCTTTTTGCCTGTCCTTCCTAATTATTGAATACCCCTGGATGTTCAGTTCCCATCCTTGGTCACCCTGCAGCCATGTCTCCGTAATCGCAACTATATCATACCCGTTAATATCTATCTGCGCTGTTAATTCATCTACCTTATTGCGAATGCTCCGTGCATTAAGACACAATGCCTTTAGACTTGTCTTTTTAAGATTGCTAGTCATCTTGGTTTTATTTTGCACTATGGCCCTATTTGTTTTTTGCCCTTGTTTTCTCTGCCTTCCACTATTGCTTCTTCCCTTTCTGTCTTTTGTTTCTATCCTTGTTTCCCCCTCCTCTGTCTCCCTGCTCAGGTTCCCATCCCCCTGCCATTCTAGTTTAAACCTTCCCCAACAGCACTAGCAAACACCCCCGCGAGGACATCGGTCCCGGTCCTGCTCAGGTGTAACCCGTCCCGCTTGTACAGGTCCCACCTTCCCAGGAGTCTAAATCCCTCCCTCTTACACCATCCCTGCAGCCACGCATTCATCTGGTCTATTCTCCTGTTTCTCTACTCACTAGCACATGGCACTAGTAGTAATCCTGAGATCACTACCTTTGAGGTCCTGCTTTTTAATTTATTTCCTAATTCCTTAAATTCACCTTGCAGGACCTCATCCCTTTTTTTTTAACCTATGTCGTTGGTACCGATATGGACCACGACTACTGGCTCTATTACATTTGATGTGCAAACTCATAAATCCTCACCGTAAACAGTTTGAACCACACACATCATGTACGTGCATAAAAATGGCTCAGTGAACACATCACTGCACTAAATGAAAGCAGTTCATTGCCTCTCTAACCTCAACCCACTCTCCACCCTTAAATTCAGGTCAAGTCTCATGCAGAAACGAGAAAACACAACTTAATTGTGTTCTTAGTTCTGGCCCACCCCTTCAACCTCAGTCCCCACCCTTGACAACCCAAACCACCAAGGCCGTCCGCAACACATCTCAACAAGTAACGCTTTTTATTGGGTTTAATTTCTATCCCCCAGGTCTACTGTGCATCAGAGAGAATTTTCAAAATGGTGGGGTTTTCAAATTCCTAGCAAATACTGACACACCGCTGGGGATCCCCTGTAAATACTGACACACTCCCGGGGACCTCCTGTAAATACTGACACACTCCCGGGACCTCCTGTAAATACTGACACACACCCGGGGACCTCCTGTAAATACTGACACACTCCCGGGGACCTCCTATAAAAACTGACACACTCCTGGGGACCTCCTGTAAAAACTGACACACTCCTGGGGACCTCCTGTAAAAACTGACACACTCCCGGGGACCTCCTGTAAATACTGACACACACCCGGGGAACCCCGGTAAATACTGACACACACCCGGGGAACACCGGTAAATACTGACACACACCCGGGGAACCCCGGTAAATACTGACAGACACTCGGGGACCCCTCCAAATACTGACACACTCCTGGGGACCCCCTGTAAATACTGACACACACCCGGGGAACCCCGGTAAATACTGACACAATCCCGGGGACCCTCTGTAAATACTGACACACTCCCGGGAACCCCCTGTAAATACTGACACACACCCAGGGACCCCGCTAAATACTGACACACTCCCAGGAATTCCCTGTAAATACTGACACAATCCCGGGAATCCCCTGTAAATACTGACACATTCCGAGGAAGCCCCTGTGAATAGACGCACTCCTAGAGACCCCCTGTAAATACTGACACACTCCCGGGGAACCCCTGTAAATACTGACACACTCCCGGGGAACCCCTGTAAATACTGACACTCCCAGGAATTGCCTGTAAATACTGACACTCCCAGGAATTGCCTGTAAATACTGACACACTCCCGGGGAACCCCTGTAAATACTGACACACTCCCAGGAATTCCCTGTAAATACTGACACATTCCTAGGAAGCCCCTGTGAATAGACGCACTCCTAGAGACCCCCTGTAAATACTGACACACTCCCGGGGACCCCCTGTAAATACTGACACAATCCCGGGGACCCCCTGTAAATACTGACACAATCCCGGGGACCCCCTGTAAATACTGACACAATCCCGGGGACCCCCTGTAAATACTGACACAATCCCGGGGACCCCCTGTAAATACTGACACAATCCCGGGGACCCCTTGTAAATACTGACACAATCCCGGGGACCCCCTGTAAATACTGACACAATCACGGGGACCCCCTGTAAATACTCACACACTCCCGGGGAACCCCTGTAAATACTGACACAATCCCGGGGAACCCCTGTAAATACTGACACAATCCCAGGAATTCCCTGTAAATACTGACACACTCCCAGGGACCCCCTGTAAATACTGACACACTCCTGTGGACCTCTGTAAATACTCACACACTCCTGGGGACTCCCTTTAAATACAGACACACTTCCCGGGAACCCCTGTAAATACTGACACACACCCGGGGAACCCCGGTAAATACTGACACACACCCGGGGAACCCCGGTAAATACTGACACACACCCGGGGAACCCCGGTAAATACTGACACACACTCGGGGACCCCTCTAAATACTGACACACTCCTGGGGACCCCCTGTAAATACTGACACACACCCGGGGAACCCCGGTAAATACTGGCACAATCCCGGGGACCCTCTGTAAATACTGACACACTCCCGGGAACCCCCTGTAAATACTGACACACACCCAGGGACCCCGCTAAATACTGACACACTCCTGGGGACCCCCTGTAAATACTGACACACACCCAGGGAACCCCTGTAAATACTGACACACTCCCGGGGAACCCCTGTAAATACTGACACACTCCCGGGGAACCCCTGTAAATACTGACACACTCCCGGGGAACCCCTGTAAATACTGACACACTCCCGGGGAACCCCTGTAAATGCTGACACACTCCCAGGAATTCCCTGTAAATACTGACACACTCCCGGGGAACCCCTGTAAATACTGACACTCCCAGGAATTGCCTGTAAATACTGACACACTCCCGGAGAACCCCTGTAAATACTGACACACTCCCGGAGAACCCCTGTAAATACTGACACACTCCCAGGAATTCCCTGTAAATACTGACACACTCCCGGGGAACCCCTGTAAATACTGACACTCCCAGGAATTGCCTGTAAATACTGACACACTCCCGGGGAAACCCTGTAAATACTGACACAATCCCGGGAATCCCCTGTAAATACTGACACATTCCTAGGAAGCCCGTGAATAGACGCACTCCTAGAGACCCCCTGTAAATACTGACACACTCCCGGGGACCCCCTGTAAATACTGACACAATCCCGGGGACCCCCTGTAAATACTGACACAATCCCGGGGACCCCCTGTAAATACTGACACAATCCCGGGGACCCCCTGTAAATACTGACACAATCCCGGGGACCCCTTGTAAATACTGACACAATCCCGGGGACCCCCTGTAAATACTGACACACTCCCGGGGACCCCCTGTAAATACTCTCACTCCCGGGGAACCCCTGTAAATACTGACACAATCCCGGGGAACCCCTGTAAATACTGACACAATCCCAGGAATTCCCTGTAAATACTGACACACTCCCAGGGACCCCCTGTAAATACTGACACACTCCCAGGGACCCCCTGTAAATACTGACACACTCCCAGGGACCCCCTGTAAATACTGACACACTCCTGTGGACCTCTGTAAATACTCACACACTCCTGGGGACTCCCTTTAAATACTGACACACTCCCCGGGAACCCCTGTAAATACTGACACACTCCCAGGGAACCCCTGTAAATACTGACACAATCCCAGGAATTCCCTGTAAATACTGACACACTCCCAGGGACCCCCTGTAAATACTGACACAATCCCGGAGACCCCGCTGTATATACTGACACATTCCAAGGAAACCCCTGTGAATAGACACACTCTTAGGGACCCCCTGTAAATACTGACACAATACCAGGGACCCCCTGTAAATAGACATACTCCTGGACACCCCCTGTAAATACTGACACAATCCGAGAGACACCCTGTAAATACTGACATGCTCCCAGAGACCCCCTGTAAATACTGACACACTCCCAGGGAACCCCTGTAAATACTGACACACTCCCAGGGACCCCCCTGTAAATACTGACACACTCCCAGGGACCCCCTGTAAATACTGACACACTCCCAGGGACCCCCCTGTAAATACTGACACAATCCCGGGGACCCCCTGTAAATACTGACACAATCCCGGGGACCCCTTGTAAATACTGACACAATCCCGGGGACCCCCTGTAAATACTGACACACTCCCGGGGACCCCCTGTAAATACTCTCACTCCCGGGGAACCCCTGTAAATACTGACACAATCCCGGGGAACCCCTGTAAATACTGACACAATCCCAGGAATTCCCTGTAAATACTGACACACTCCCAGGGACCCCCTGTAAATACTGACACACTCCCAGGGACCCCCTGTAAATACTGACACACTCCCAGGGACCCCCTGTAAATACTGACACACTCCTGTGGACCTCTGTAAATACTCACACACTCCTGGGGACTCCCTTTAAATACTGACACACTCCCCGGGAACCCCTGTAAATACTGACACACTCCCAGGGAACCCCTGTAAATACTGACACAATCCCAGGAATTCCCTGTAAATACTGACACACTCCCAGGGACCCCCTGTAAATACTGACACACTCCTGTGGACCTCTGTAAATACTGACACACTCCCAGGAATTCCCTGTAAATACTGACACACTCCCGGGGAACCCCTGTAAATACTGACACTCCCAGGAATTGCCTGTAAATACTGACACACTCCCGGGGAAACCCTGTAAATACTGACACAATCCCGGGAATCCCCTGTAAATACTGACACATTCCTAGGAAGCCCCTGTGAATAGACGCACTCCTAGAGACCCCCTGTAAATACTGACACACTCCCGGGGACCCCCTGTAAATACTGACACAATCCCGGGGACCCCCTGTAAATACTGACACAATCCCGGGGACCCCCTGTAAATACTGACACAATCCCGGAGAACCCCTGTAAATACTGACACACTCCCAGGAATTCCCTGTAAATACTGACACACTCCCGGGGAACCCCTGTAAATACTGACACTCCCAGGAATTGCCTGTAAATACTGACACACTCCCGGGGAAACCCTGTAAATACTGACACAATCCCGGGAATCCCCTGTAAATACTGACACACTCCCAGGGACCCCCCTGTAAATACTGACACACTCCCAGGGACCCCCTGTAAATAGACACACTCCCAGAGACCCTCTGTAAATACTGACACTTTCTCCAGGATCTCCTCTCTGAACTTCTGGAAGTCAGTGTCAGATAGCAAAGGAAAACAGTGGCATCCCTGCTGTATTAGGGAGCATTCGACACCAAGTGCAAAAACAAAACGAGGAAACATGCCGTTTAATAACACGGGGCTCTTTCAGGACTCAAAGGCATGCAGGAAATTTGGTTTGAAGAAACAGGATTACCTTTTACAGTAACTAGGTGAAGGTTTATTTCTAGCAATCAATAAATGTTGTACAAGGCTTGTGTGACAGCTGCTAATACACTATTCCCGAAAACTGATTGTTTTGCTTTGCTTGGTTCAATTAGAAGTTGAGCAATCTTAACGGATCCTCAGACTAATTAGAAGTGAGTCTAACTTTCTTTTTTGTATGCTTTTAAAAATAATAGCTACGTAGGAACTTGCATGTGACATTCGATGCTGACGCATACTAATCGTGCATATATAATACAGGAGCGCGCACACACACACACATTTATATTGCTAGCGAATCTCCCGTGGCATTGCTCATGATCTTAGCAGATCCTCGGTCTAATTAAAGGTTAGACTGACATTTTTTATTTAAAATCCTTGGACATAAAATGGTAGAGTGCACGAGTGGGACTGATGTCAGGACGCACGACTGTACAAAGAGTGATTAATACCTGGAGTGATCATCTGAGCAGGGACAGTGGGGGCAAAAACGCTGGAGGCAATTAGATGCTGGAACTCTAGGTTTCCATGGAGGGATGGGCTGAATGGCCTCCCTCATTGTAAATATCCTCACCTCCCACTGGCTCCTCCACCTTTCTCCTAGCCAGCAGCGTAACGTCATACTCCGAGTACTGACTAATCAACTGAATCACCAGCCTGCCCTGTACCTTTCCATCCAAAGTCTGCAGAACAGATCGGAATCAAGACTCACCTTTAACAATTCTCGGGGGAAGGTGTAATGCTCTTCTTCCTCATATTTGAAAAGAGGCCATCTTCCTTCCGCCTGAACAAACTTCATCAGGGTGCAGAGCGCCACTTCCTGGAGGGGAAACAGACGGAAGGTGAAGGTTTTCACCATGAGGCAAAAATTCAGCACAATGGGCTGAATGGCCTCCTTCTGTGCTGTCTGATTCTACAATTCTATTACACCAACAACACTTCCTCCTTTCCATCCAAAAAAAAAACACGCTGTCCCAGAAAGCAGCCAGAGGTGCGGGATCTGCTGCAGACAGAGGTGGCTAGATCGCAAGATTTTTGAGCCGGTGCAAATGAGTTTGTCTTTAAGAAAACACCAGATGTTTTTCGACACTACAAAATAAAAATGGACAGCCTGTTTAAAATAAAAACAAACGGTGGCAGCTGAGAAAAGGGGCCATGAGGCTTTGCGAAGTCGGCGTTAACAATTCAGGAATAGGCTACACAGCCGGTAAGTCAGTGTATCACAGAAATAGCATACGGTCAGCTCATCCCGTCTGCGTATGAGGCGATCTTAAGGGGAACTTTAAACTTGATAAGTGACGTGCTGTCCTCCGCCTAGGTTCTCCAGACTAATTCAAACGTCAAACTTTTAAATGTTCTGAATTATTCTGCGTGCAGAGCGTTATTGTAGATTTTACCACTTATTGTTTATGAGCACAAAGCAGGGTCACCGTACAAGATTCCATAGAGTTGAAGAGATCTCATGACCTCAGGATGTCCCAAAACTCTTTGCCTCCAATGAATTACTTTCGAAATGCAGTCGCTGTTGTTTTGCAGGGATACCCGGCAGCTAATTTGGGCACAGCAAGGTACCACACACAGCAAGGAAATCTGTTTTTTGATGGTGTTGGCTGAGGGATGGATGTGGGCCAGGACAGTGGGAGGATTCCCCGCTCTTCTTTGAAAAAGCACCTTTTACGGCTACCCAAGAGGGCAGCCAGACCCTCGGTTCAAGTCTCATCCAAAAGAATGCACCTCCGACAGTGCAGCACTCCCTCAGCACTGCACTGAAGGGTCAGTCTAGATTATCTAAAGTCTCTGGAGTGGGGCTTGAACCCACGACCTTCTGATTCAGAGGCGAGAGCGCTACCCACTGAGCCACGGCTGAAACTAAAGAGTGTAGAGTACAGGTTTATATATATATATATATATATATGAGAGACAGTGGATTTACAAGTTGCACATATTGTGCCTATTGGAAACAATAGCTAGTTAGTTTCAGTAACCTGGTGAGTATATCTTTCCTTGACTACCCACTGAGCCAAGTTAACACCAAACTGACAGGTAGCATTGCTGAACTCAGTGAGACAAAATTGGATTTGAATTCTGTCGTGAATTGCATTTGGCTGCTTCAGGGTCATTTTCCTGTAATCCTCAAAAATAAAACACAGGTAAAATTGGACTGGATTGAAACTATAACCAAACTTGTTCGATTTCAATAACTGGATCTACGTTTTATGCTTCCACCCACCACAATTCAGTGCCAACTGTGCAAGCAGCTGGCGCAGCACCAGCTCACCAAGATAGGGTGAAAAGCCTGGGCACCGTGCCAAGATAGAAGCCCCCCACGGGAGTTACACAGGACGAATATCATTCAAAATACATTGGCAGATAACGCAGGATGTTTAACGGTTTGATAGTATCATTGTAGGCAAAGCACAGGAGGTCGTCATTCGGCCCGTCGGGCCTGTGCCGGCTCTTTGAAAGAATTAATCATAGAAAGTTACGGCACAGAAAGAAGCCATTCGGCCCATCGTGTCCATGCTGGCTGAAAAAGAGCTATCCAGCTTAATCCCACTTTCCAGCACTTGGTCCATAGCCCTGTAGGTTACGACACTTCAGGTGAACATCCAAGTACTTTTTAAAATGAGTTGAGGGTTTCTGCCTCTACCACCCTTTCAGGCAGTGAGTTCCAGACACCCCACCACCCTCTGGGTGAAAAAATTTCTCCTCAACTATCCAGAAAGAGCTATCCAATTAGTCCCAATCCTCTGCTCTAGCCCTGTAAATGTTTTCTTTCCCTTCAAGCATTTATCCAATTCCCCTTTGAAAGTTATTATTGAATCTGCTTCCACCGCCCTTTCAGGCAGCACATTCCAGATCAGAACAACTCGCTGCGTAAAAAAATGTTTCCTCATGTCGCCTCTGGTTCTCTCGCTGATCACCTTAAATCTGTGCCCTCTGGTTACCGACCCTTCTGCCACTGGAAAGTTTCTCCTTATTTACTCTGTCAAAACTCTTAATGATTTTGAACACCTCTATCAAATTTCCCCTTAACCTTCTCTGCTCTAAGGAGAACAACCCCAGCTTCTCCAGTCTCTCCACATAACTGAAGTCCCTCATCCCTGGTATCATTCTAGTAAATCTCCTCTGCACCCTGTCTAAAGCCTTGACATCCTTCCTAAAGTGTGGTGCCCAGAATTGAACACAATACTCCAGTTGAGGCCTAACCAGTGATTCCTTGCTTTTGTACTCTATGCCTCTATTAATAAAGCCCAGGATCCCATATGTTTTTTTTAAAAACAGCCTTCTCAACTTGTCCTGCCACCTTCAAAGGTTTGTGTATGTGAACCCCCAGGTCTCTCTGTTCCTGCACCCCCTTTCAAATTGTACCATTTAGTTTATATTGCCTCTCCTCATTCTTCCTACCAAAATGCATCACTTCACACTTCTTTGTGTTAAATTTCATCTGCCACGTGTCTGCCCATTTCACCAGTCTCTGTCCTCCTGAAGTCTGCTACTATCCTCCTCATTGTTATTACATTTCTGAGTTTTGTGTCATCTGCAATCTTTGAAATTATACCCACTATACCCAAGTCCAGATCGTTATTATATATCAAAAAGAGCAGTGGTCCTAATACTGACCCCTGGGGGACGGCACTGTATACTTCCCTCCAGTCTGAAAAACAACCGTTCACCACTACTCTCTGCATTCTGTCCCTGAGCCAATTTTGTCTCCACGCTGCCCACTGTCCCTTTAATCCCATGGGCTTTAATTTTGCTAACAAGTCTATTATGTGGTCGATTATGATGTTTATTTTAGGACTCAGAACCTGGGAGAAAAGAGGAGAGCAAGCAGCAATCACATTTAAAGTCCCTCTCACTGACAGGTGGGCAACACTGTTCCCAGGTACTTACTTTGAGCTGATCAAATTTTATTTCCGAGAGTACTATATTTTCCCCTGGATATCAGAACAGACTTAGGTTAATCACCCATCCATGTTATGGCCGATCAGTTTTTTTTTAAAAGCTGGCTGTCCATTTTTTTCTAATGTAAACCAGCCAGCAAAAAAGTCTGATTTTCAATGTTTGCTCGCCCTTGTTTTTGTCTAGTTTTCAGTGATTTTAATTTTTAATCCAGTATTATGGAGCTAACGCTAAAATATTAAAACCGGGCATATTTGAACTATTCCTTCAGAACGACTTGGACTTGGAAATAAAGTACAGAGCCACTAGAACAGGTAGGAATAAATATACCCCCACATCAGTTAAATGTTGAAATAATTTGCCATATTACAATTTTTAACGAGTTATTTTCCTACGACAGTCCAGTTTGGCTTTTGATACAAGGTGCCAACTCCAGAGCAGGAGTAGGAAATTCAACGTCCCCGTCGCCGGGAAACTCAACGTCCCCGTCGCCGGGAAACTCAACGTCCCCGTCGCCGGGAAACTCAACGTCCCCGTCGCCGGGAAACTCAACGTCCCCGTCGCCGGGAAACTCAACGTCCCCGTCGCCGGGAAACTCAACGTCCCCGTCGCCGGGAAACTCAACGTCCCCACCGCCGGGAAACTCAACGTCCCCACTGCCGGGAAACTCAACGTCCCCACCGCCGGGAAACTCAACGTCCCCATCGCCGGGAAACTCAACGTCCCCATCGCCGGGAAACTCAACGTCCCCATCGCCGGGAAACTCAACGTCCCCATCGCCGGGAAACTCAACGTCCCCATCGCCGGGAAACTCACCTGCACCTGATCAGACTTGTGTATCATCAGATTTAATATCTGCTCAATACAACTGTTATAGCGATGCCTCATCCAGATCTTGTACTTCTTCTCCGCATTGTAGTCAGCTGAAATTAGATAAAACAGAAGTGTTACTTCTGTAGGTTTGCTGCAACTTCCAGAGTAACCCGGAAAGATTGAATGTGTATTTATATAGCGCCTTTCGCATCCTCAGGACGTCCCAAAGCACTCCACAGCCAATGAACTACTTTTGAAGTGTAGTCACTGTTGTAATGCAGGAAACGCAGCAGCCAATTTGTGCGCAGCAAGATCCCACAAACAGCAATGTAATAATGACCAGATAATCAGTTTTAGCGATGTTGGCTGAGGGCTAAACATAGGCCAGGACACCGAGGAGAACTTACCTGCACTTCTTTGAAATAGTGCCGTGGGATCTTTTACGTCTATCTGAGAGGGCAGACGGGGCCTCGGTTTAACGTCTCATTCGAAAGACGGCACCTCCGACAGTGCAGCACTCCCTCAGTACTCGCACTGGGAGTGTCAGCCTGGGTTATGGACTCAAGTTTCTGGTTTGGGGCTTGAACCCACAACCATTAGACTCAGAGGCGAGAGTGTTGTCCACCGAGCCATCAGCGATCCGTAACAGTCTTATCTGATTGTGTACTGCCCTTGATGCTATGAATCAGGTTACACTGGGCTGTCAGCCTGGATTAGGTCTGAAATGGGACTTGGACCCATGATCTTCTGGCTCAGAGGCGAGAGTGCTAGCTGGAAACTAGATAAGTACATGAGGGAGAAAGGAATAGAAGGATATGCTGAGAGGGTGAGATGAAGTAGGGAGGGAGGAGGCTCGGGTGGAGCATGAACACCGACATAGGCCAGTTGGGCCGAGTGGCCTGATTCTGTGCTGCAGTTTCGACCTAGCTCGCTGTAACGCTGGGCCACAGCTGAAAGAACGATTAATTTTCTATAAATCTGTTCCTTAACATACACCTCCACAGAGTAACTGAAGACAGCGCTCCCCGTTGAACAGTATGACACCAGAATGCAAGATGAACACTAGTCTACATCAGCGTGTGTGTGGGCGACACTCCATAAATATCGATACGCCCCCAGTGACCCCGTGTCTGAACTTCTGACAGACAAGTGTCGGGTGCCCAAAGGGCAACAGCACTATCTTTGCAGAAAGTGTTTATTAGTATACAGCAAAATACGTCACACAGGCTATCGTCTCAACTCTAGTACACTAGAATACGCTTTTTGTGTGTCAGATATTGTGTTATATTGACCCAGCTTTTTGCTGTCAAAATAACGATGGGCTAATGCCACTCGCCGTTATTTATCTGTAACTTCAGGCATGGAGCAAACGTGCGGTTAAATTCTATTATCCAGAAGTTGCTGTCTGAATTGCGCTGCTCCACAATTAGCTTCACGAAAACATCATCTCGCTGTCTGCCTGACCAATGAAATGGCATTGAATGGTGTGAAGTTGCTGTGTTTGCGCGGTAGATACGAACTAAACTCACCACAGAAAGTTAAGTAGTCATTTCTAGTCTAAGTAATGCCTTTTAACGATGTGATAATTGTTAATTACTGCCAAACAACCTCTCTGGCACCGAAAATTAACTATTACAAAGTGTGGAGTCTCATTCCTTCAGCTTTTAATTGTTGTTGGAGATTTTTTAAATTGTCAAATTTTAAATGAAAACTTTTTTTTTTACTTTCTCTTTGTCTCCTCTCTCTCTCAATCCAATCTTTCTTTCCCTCTCTTTCTGTACCTGATTTGATATTGAATTCACTCACTCTAATTTACACTTCCTTCTCAGTCCTTACGCTGTTAATTTCACAATCCTTCAATCTGATTGGTTAAGGAGTTGCTTGCCCTGTTCACTCAGGTCCCAGATGCCCTGTTTCACACACTCACGCTGGAGCTGCAGGGTGCAGGGGACAAGTCTAACTAACAGCAGACACTGTCAGATGCCCTGCTGCAGCAAAATCTGGCCCAACAGCTTGCCCGGTCAGGTGCAGACTGTTCACGAGAGCTGGATCCAGCGAGCAAAGTCAGCCTATGAAACGGTTACTCATTTAAATTCATCTTGTTCTACTGATAGAAACATAGAAAATAGGAGCAAGAGTAGGCCGTTCGGCCCTTCGGGCCTGCTCCACCATTCAAAATGATCATGGCTGATCGTCTAACTCAGTACCCTGTTCCTGCTTTATCCCCATATCCCTTGATCCCTTTAGCATTAAGAAATATATCTATCTCCTTCTTGAATACATCTAATGACTTGGCCTCCACTGCCTTCTGTGGTAGAGAATTCCACAGGTTCACCACCCTCTGAGTGAAGAAATTTCTCTTCATCTCGGTTCTAAATGGCATACCCCGTATCCTGAGACTGTGACCCCTGGTTCTGGACTCCCCAGCCATCGGGAACATCCTCCCTGCATCTAGTCTGTCTAGTCCTGTTAGAATTTTATATGTTTCCATGAGATCACCTCTCATTCTTCTAAACTCTAGTGAATATAGGCCGAGTCGACCCAATCTCTCCTCATACGTCAGTCCTGCCATCCCAGGAATCAGTCTGGTAAACTTTCGTTGCACTCCCTCCATGGCAAGGACATCCTTCCTCAGATAAGGAGACCAAAACTGCACACAATACTCCAGATGTGGTCTCACCAAGGCCCTATATAACTACAGTAAGACATCCCTGCTCCTGTACTCAAATCCTCTTGCAATGAAGGCCAACATACCATTCGCCTTCCTAACTGCTTGCTGCACCTGAATGCTCGCTTTCAGCGACTGGTGTACAAGGACACCCAGGTCTCGTTGCACCTCCCCTTTTCCCAATCACCATTCAGATAATAATCTGCCTTTCTGTTTTTACAACCAAAGTGGATAACCTCACATTTATCCACGTTATACTGCATCTGCCATGTTCTTGCCCACTCACCCAACTTGTCTAAATCACATTGGAGCCTCTTTGCATCCTCCTCACAGCTCACATTCCACCCCAGCTTTGTATTGTCTGCAAACTTGGAAATGTTACATTTAATTCCCTCATCCAAATCATTGATATATATTGTGAATAGCTGGGGCCCAAGCACTGATCCCTGCGGTACCCCATTAGTCACTGCCTGCCACCCGGAAAAAGACCCGTTTATTCCTACTCTCTGTTTCCTGTCTGTCAACCAATTCTCAATCTATGCCAGTATATTCCCCCCAATCCCATGTGCTTTAATTTTGCACACTAACCTCTTGTGTGGGACCTTATCAAAAGCCTTCTGAAAATCCAAATACACCACATCCACTGGTTCTCCCCTATCTATTCTACTAATTACATCCTCAAAAAAACTCCAGTAGATTTGTTAAACATGATTTCCCTTTCATAAACCCATGCTGACTTTGTCCAATCCCGTTAATGCCTTCCGAGTGTTCTGTTATCACATCTTTTATAATCGATCTGACTGAAAAGTTAATTTGAGTCTCATTTCATCTCTTCCAATTTATAATTTTGTAATCCTCGATGAAGACCCCCCACTTAACCTTTTCTCCACACTGTAGAAGTTAAGCTTCTCTAATCTTTTCCCCTAGCTCATGTCACTTACATTTGGGATCATTCTCGTTGTTTTTCTCTGCACTCTCCCCAATGCATGCGAGTCCCTTTTCAAATGTGACAACACTTTTACACAGTGTTCCATGTGAGGCCGGACTAGTCTGTCCAGCTGTGGCCACCAAGACACAAGGGAGAGACAGTGAAGCCTTGCAGCAAATGTCCTTTAATCTGTGGGGATTGGGTTTCAGCTCAGCCCAAACAAACAGGACAAATGGCCCCTCTTTGCCAGCTGTACGGATGAAATGGAAGGGGTGATCTAACTGAAGTATTTAACATGATTAAAGGATTCAATAGGGTAGATCGGGAGAAATTAGTTCCTCTGGTGGGAGAGTCCAGAACAAGGGAGCATAACCTTAAAATTAGAGCTAGGCCGTTCAGGGGTGATGTCAGGAAGCACTTCTTCACACAAAGGGGAGTGGAAATCTGGAACTCTCTCCCCCCAAAAAGCTGTTGAGGCTGGGGGTCAATTGAAAATTTCAAAACTGAGATTGATAGATTTTTGTTAAGCAAGGGTATTAAGGGTTATGGAACCAAGGCGGGTAAATGGAGTTAAGATACAGATCAGCCATGATCTAACTGAATGGCGGAACAGGCTCGAGAGGCTGAATGGCCCACTCCTGTTCCTATGTTCCTAAATTTGTGTGACGGGCTCCAATGAGCAGGGTGCACAGCTCACCATAAAATGCCGTCACTGGGCTGCTCCGCTGGGATTGGGCAAGAATTGAGGGAGTTTATTGTACTGCCCATGGCTGTGTTTGATCTTCACATTGAGTTCTCAAGTTGGAAAAGTGTGGCATTTCCCTCTGCCAGAATCCTTCATCCCAATGAGTCAAACAAAACAATGCGAAAAAAATATCCTACTGAGCATGTTTTAACCTATAGACTCATTGAGTAGGATTATCACATCACCATTTTAAGTTCCAATGAAAGGTCATCAACCTGAAACATTAACTCTATTTCTCTCTCCGCAGATGCTGCCTGACCTGTCAAGTGTTCCCAGCATTTTCTGTTTTCATTTCAGATTTCTCACATCTGCAGCATTTAGCTTTTGTTTTACCATTTTACTTCAGCGTACTGTAGAAATCTAACAAACAGTTCACACAAGCCAACTGAGAACAGTGCGTATGCAGAATAATCTCTCCCAGTGCTAACCTGTGAACAAAATGATTACAACGGTCTTTGGGTCTGGTGCTCGATCACCGTACCAAGTTGTGATATCCCAACTGCAAAGCCCAGACAATGAGTAAGGGCGAGGAGCTCTGCCCAGGATTCACAGGCTCTGTCGTCAGAGACACCCTGTAAAATCCAGCACGGTCTCCGAAAATTACTGCAGAACGCGGCATCCAATGGGCTCCGTGCAAGATGAACAGCTCCAACAATGCAGAGCTTTACAGCTGGAACATTCCAGATGTTCCTGTCGCCAGTATATCACTATATAAGCTCTTATTTCCCTCTAACTGAAACTATACCGGTCTTCCTTTCAAATCACGGTAGAAACCAAGACCCTTTCCCCAATTAGCAGTCCCGAAGGACCTGTGGCTGTCTCTCCGCCTCCCAGTGAGAATGCAGACGTGTCTCCATTTTCATTGGGTTGAATGGTGACTGGCCCCTTCTTCCTTGCTGATCTCCGTGTAGCCCCCAATATCTCGCTGACCCTGCTTGTAGAAGCAAGTACTCCGACAAGCAGCCTGAGTGTTTACTCCTTACCTGACAGAGCCTCCGCTTCTCCGGGCAGCTGGCCAACAAAAAGTTCTCCTTGTTGCAGGAAGGTGCAAAATAACTTGCTGCAGGTTCTAATAGCAGTGAGGATTTCGGCTTCCTGATCAGCCTAATGAGAAACACACACAAACTTATTGTCAATAAATATTAATACTGTCAACCTTGGCCACTGATAGTCTTCACGCAGTCTTTACAGTGATGAGTTGTACTGATGTGAAGAACTTGCATTTATACAGTCCCTAAAAGTGTTTCACAGCCAATGAACTACTTTCCAAATATAACCATAGTTGTTTTGTAGGCAAATGCAGCAGTCAATTTGCAGACAACCATGTAAAGAAAGAGCTTCATACAGCACCTTTCATGACTTCAGGACGTCCCAAATCACTTTATAGCCAATAAAGTACTTTTGAAATGTAGTTCCTGTTGTAATGCTGGAAATGCAACAGCCAATTTGCGCACAGCAAGATCCCACAAACATCAATGAGGTAAATGACCAGTTAATCTGTTTTAATGATGTTGATTGAGGGATAAACATTGGCCAGGTCACCGGGGAGAACTCCCCTGCTCTTCTTCGAATTGTGCCATGGGATCTTCTACATCCACCTGAGAGGGCAGATGGGGCCTTGGTTTAACATCTCATCTGAAAGACGGCACCTCCAATAGTGCAGCACTCCCTCAGTACTGCACTGGGAGTTAAAACAGCAAAGACTGTCGAATCCAGCCACATACTAATGGAGCAATTGCAACAGGACATCAGAGGACCACGATCGCCAATAGATAACTGGAACAAGAAATCAGGACCTCGGAATGCGGGTCACAGTGAATTATTCGTGTGTAAAAAAGGAAAATTAAAAATAGATATTGATATGAAAGATTCCACATTCTGTGCAAACATACTTCAGACAGTTACTTTAGTTGGACATTCATGAGATGAATTTGGGGTTTGCGCTGTTCCCAATTTCCCCTTCAGAAGTTAGACAGTCTGCTGTATTATGATTTAATCCCACAGCAGAGGGTGCCATTTCTACAGTGTATCTGTAGGACTCTTGAATTTCACTCCAATGGGGTAGCTGTACAAGATTTACTGTATTTCACAGAAAGTAAAATCTGTTCCACCTGCCCAGTGAGCACCTAATGCAAAACCTCCCTCCTACTTTAACCTGTAGAAATACATTTAAAGTTATCATGTTGTCCCTCTTTTGGATCAAAAGCCTCACTCCCAGCAGTTCAAGGCAATTAATCGCATGTGAAGTGGGACATTTCAGAGAGACAAGGTCGAGGCCCAAAATAAATCACAAGAGCAGATTATCTGGTCATTTGTCACATTGCTGTTTGTGGGATCTTGCTGTGCGCAGGTTGGCTGCCGCCTTTTCCCCTCATCACAACAGTGACCGCACTTCAAGGGTCTTTGGCTGTGAAGCGAATTTGGGGCGTCCTGAGGACGTGAAAGGCGCTATAGAAATGCAAGCGTTTCTTTCAAATCCCCCTCTCCGAACACACACGGCCCAGTCTGTGCACTGAGTGGCGGCGGCGGCGTTCAATCTAACGACAGCCCCAGGGTCCGGGGCCCCCTTAGGCCGGTCCGGGGGCCCCTCACCTCCACACCCACTCCACCCACCTCCAGCCCCTCCAGGATGTCGAACACCGTGTTCGCATTTTTCCTGCTGCCCAGCACCAGCTCCAGCTGGGCCTGGGCCTCGGCCTCGGCCTCGAGTTGCGGCCCCGCCGCTCTCCGGTCGCTCGTGTCTCTCCCGCTGGGCGCCGCCATCTTTCCCCCGGGGGGGGGGGGGGGGGGTTGTCCTGGTGATCACGTGCGGCGGAGCGGCCAATCGGAAAGCTGGGAGGGGGCGGAGCCTGGAAACACACACGCCCACTTAAAGGGGCAGTCCCTTCAATCCTGCAGCTGGGCTGATTGGCTCTTAAAGGGAAGGGAAGGTTTTCCACAGAGGATTGGGCCGAATCGCAATGTCCAAAAAAATCCATAACCCAAATTTAACAAAAGAGGAATTTCACTTATCAGATCATCTGTTTTTTCAGTGATGTTGGTTGAGGGATAAATATCGGCCCCAGGACACCGGGGAGAACTCCCCCTGCTCTTCTTCCATTAGTGCCGTGGGATCTTTTCTGTCCACCTGAGAGGGCAGACGGGGCCTCGGTTTAATGTCTCATCGAAAAGACGGCACCTCCGACAGTGCAGCACTGGGAGTGTTGGCCTGGATTTTGTGCTCAAGTTTCTGGAGTGGGACTTGAACCCATGACCTTCTAACTCATGAAATTTAATGCAGAAAAATGCGAAGTGATACATTTCGGTAGGAAGAATGAGGAGAGGCAATATAAACTAGAGGGCACAACTCTAGAAGGGGCACAGGAACAGAGAGATCTGGGGGTATATGTGCACAAATCGTTGAAGGTGGCAGGGCAGGTTAAGAAAGTGGTTAAAAAAGCATACGGGATCCTTGGCTTTATAAATAGAGGCATAGAGTACAAAAGCAAGGAAGTCATTGTGAACCTTTATTAAACACTGGTTCAGCCACAACTGGAGTATTGTGTCCAGTTCTGGGCACCGCACTTTAGGAAAGATGTGAAGGCCTTAGAGAGGGTGCAGAAAAGATTTACTACAATGATTCCAGGGATGAGGGACTTCAGTTACGTGGATAGACTGGAGAAGCTGGGGTTGTTCTCCTTGGAACAGAGAAGGTTGAGAGGAGATTTGATAGAGGTATTCAAAATCATGAAGTGTCTAGACAGAGTAGATAGAGAGAAACTGTTCCCATTGGCAGATGGGTCAAGAACCAGAGGACACAGATTTAAAGTGATTGGCAAAAGAACTAAAGGTGACATGAGGAAAAATGTTTTTACACAGCGAGTGGTTAGGATCTGGAATGCACTGCCCGAGGAGGTGGTGGAGGCAGATTCAATCATGGCCTTCAAGAGGGAACTGGATAAGTACTTGAAAGGAAAAAATTTGCAGGGCTACGGGGATAGGGCGGGAGAGTGGGACTAACCGGATTGCTCTTGCAATAGAGTCGGTGTGGGCTCGATGGGCCTCCTTCCACGCTGTAGCCTTTCTATGATTCTACGATAGGCAAGAGTGCTACCCACTCAGTCACAGCTCACACATAATGAGGGGCTGTGGGTAGTTTATATCCAATAGGTAGGATTGTGTTACAAGTTCAAGCAAACCAAGCACATTTCTAGAGAGATAGAATTGGAAAGCGGAAAAGTTATTTTAAACTTGTATAAAACCTTGTTTAGACCACACTTGGAATACTCTGAACAGTTCTAGTCTCCGTATTATGAAAAGGATATAGAGGCACTGGAGAAGGTGCAAAAATATTTACTCGGATGATACCAGAACTGAGAGGTTAGACCTATCAGGAAAGATTGAGCAGACTGGGGTTTCTTTCTCTAGAAAAGAGAAGACTGAGGGGTGACCTGATCGAGGTCTTTAAGATTATGAAAAGGTTCGATAGGGTAGATGTAGAGAAGATATTTCCACTTGTGGCGGAGATCAGAACTAGGGGCCATAAATATAAGATAGTCACTAATAAATCCAATAGGGAATTCAGGAGAAACTTCTTTATCCAGAGAGTGGTGAGAATGTGGAACTCGCTACTACAAGGAGTAGTTGAGGCAAACAGTATAGGGTACGGTAGCATAGTAGTTATGTTACTGAACTAGTAATCCAGAGACCTGGACTAATAATCGGGAGTCATGAGTTCAAATCCCGTCACGGCAGCTGGGGAATTTAAATTCAATTAATTAAATAAAACCTGGAATTAAAATACTAGTATCTGTAATAGTGGCCATGAAACTACCGGATTGTCATCAAAACCCATCTGGTTCACTAATGTCCATTAGGGAGGGAAACCTGCCGTCCTTACCCGGTCTGGCCGATAGGTGACTCCAGACCCACAGCAATGTGGTTGATTCTTAATTGCCCTCATGAAATGGCCTAACAAGCCACTCAATTGTAAAATCTCGCTTAAAAAAAGTCACAATAAGAATAAAACTGGACGGACCACCCGGCATCGGATCACTAGGCACCAGTGCACAACAAAGGTCAAACCAAGCCCAGTCAACCCTGCAAAGTCCTCGTCACAAACATCTGGGGACTTGTGCCAAAATTGGGAGAGCTGTCCCACAGACTAGTCAAGCAACAGCCTTGCATAGCCATACTCACAGAATCATATCTTTCAGCCAACGTCCCAGACTCTTCCATCACCATCCCTGGGTATGTCCTGTCCCACCGGCAGGACAGACCCACCAGAGGTGGCGGTACAGTGATATACAGTCAGGAGGGAGTAGCCCTGGGAGTCCTCAACATTGACTCTGGATGTCATGGCATCAGGTCAAACATGGGCAAGGAAACCTCCTGCTGATTACCACCTACCGTCCTCCCTCAGCTGATGAATCAGTCCTCCTCCATGTTGAACACCACTTGGAGGAAGCACTGAGGGTAGCAAGGGCACAAAATGTACTCTGGGTGGGGGACTTCAATGTCCATCACCAAGAGTGGCTCGGTAGCACCACTACTGACCAAGCTGGCCGAGTCCTAAAGGACATAGCTGACAGACTGGGCCTGCGGCAGGTGGTGAGCGAACCAACACGAGGGAAAAACTTACTTGACCTCGTCCTCACCAATCTACCTGTCGCAAATGCATCTGTCCATGACAGTTTTGGTCGGAGTGACCACCGCACAGTCCTCGTGGAGATGAAATCCCGTCTTCACACTGAGGACACCATCCAATGTGTTGTGTGGCACTACCACCGTGCTAAATGGGATAGATTCAGAACAGATCTAACAGCTCAAAACTGGGCATCCATGAGGCGCTGTGGGCCATCAGCAGCAGCAGAATTGTATTCCAGCACAATCTGTAACCTCATGGCCCGGAATATTCCTCACTCTACCATTACCAACAAGCCAGGGGATCAACCCTGGTTCAATGAGGAGTGTAGAAGAGCATGCCAGGAGCAGCACCACGCGTACCTAAAAATGAAGTGCCAACCTGGTGAAGCTACAACTCAGGACTACATGCATGCTAAACAGTGGAAGCAACATGCTATAGACAGAGCTAAGCGATTCCACAACCAACGGATCAGATCAAAGCTCTGCAGTCCTGCCACATCCAGTCGTGAATGGTGGTGGACAATTAAACAACTAACGGGAGGAAGATGCTCTGTAAACATCCCCATCTTCAACGATGGCGGAGTCCAGCACGTGAGTGCAAAAGACAAGGCTGAAGCGTTTGCAACCATCTTCAGCCAGAAGTGCCGAGTGGATGATCCATCTTGGCCTCCTCCTGATATCCCCACCATCACAGAAGCCAGTCTTCAGCCAATTCGATTCACTCCACATGATATCAAGAAACGGCTGAGTGCACTGGATAAAGCAAAGGCTATGGGTCTCGGCTGTAGTGCTGAAGACTTGTGCTCCAGAACTAGCTGCGCCTCTAGCCAAGCTGTTCCAGTACAGCTACAACACTGGCATCTACCCGACAATGTGGAAAATTGCCCAGGTATGTCCTGTCCACAAAAAGCAGGACAAATCCAATCTGGCCAATTACCGCCCCATCAGTCTACTCTCAATCATCAGCAAAGTGATGGAAGGTGTCGTCGACAGTGCTATCAAGCGGCACTTACTCACGAATAACCTGCTCACCGATGCTCAGTTTGGGTTCCGCCAGGACCACTCGGCTCCAGACCTCATTACAGCCTTGGTCCAAACATGGACAAAAGAGCTGAATTCCAGAGGTGAGGTGAGAGTGACTGCCCTTGACATCAAGGCAGCATTTGACCGAGTGTGGCACCAAGGAGCCCTAGTAAAATTGAAGTCAATGGGAATCAGGGGGAAAACTCTCCAGTGGCTGGAGTCATACCTGGCACAAAGGAAGATGGTAGTGGTTGTTGGAGGCCAATCATCTCAGCCCCAGGGCATTGCTGCAGGAGTTCCTCAGGGCAGTGTCCTAGGCCCAACCATCTTCAGCTGCTTCATCAATGACCTTCCCTCCATCATAAGGTCAGAAATGGGGATGTTCGCTGATGATTGCACAGTGGTCAGTTCCATTCGCAACCCCTCAGATAATGAAGCAGCTCGAGCCCACATGCAGCAAGACCTGGACAACATCCAGGTTTGGGCTCATAAGTGGCAAGTAAGATTTGCGCCAGACAAGTGCCAGGCAATGACCATCTCCAACAAGAAAGAGTCTAACCACCTCCCCTTGACATTCAACGGCATTACCATCGCCGAAAACCCCAACATCAACATCCCGGGGGTCACCATTGACCAGAAACTTAACTGGACCAGCCATATAAATACTGTGGCTACGAGAGCAGGTCAGAGGCTGGGTATTCTGCGGCGAGTGACTCACCTCCTGACTCCCCGAAGCCTTTCCACCATCTACAAGGCACAAGTCAGGAGTGTGATGGAATACTCTCCACTTGCCTGGATGAGTGCAGCTCCAGCAACACTCAAGAAGCTCGACACCATCCAGGACAAAGCAGCCCGCTTGATTGGCACCCCATCCACCACCCTAAACATTCACTCCCTTCACCACCGGCGCACCGTGGCTGCAGTGTGTACCATCCACAGGGATGCACTGCAGCAACTCACCAAGGCTTCTTCGACAGCACCTCCCAAACACGCGACCTCTACCACCTGGAAGGACAAGGACAGCAGCACAGGGGAACAACATCACCTGCACGTTCCCCTCCAAGTCACACACCATCCCGACTTGGAAATATATCGGCCGTTCCTTCATCGTCGCTGGGTCAAAATCCTGGAACTCCCTTCCTAACAGCACTGTGGGAGAACCTTCACCACACGGACTGCAGCGGTTCAAGAAGGCGGCTCACCACCACCTTCTCAAGGGCAATTAGGGATGGGCAATAAATGCCGGCCTCGCCAGCGACGCCCACATCCCATGAACGAATTTAAAAAAAGTATAGATGAATTTCAGGAGAAGCTAAATAAACACATGAGGGAGAAAGAAATCGAAGGATATGCTGATAGGGTTAGATGAAATAGGGGGGGGGGGAGGAGGCTCGTGTGGAGCATAAACACTGGCATAGACCAGTTGGATAAAATTAAAATCTTACAATTCAGCATAACAAGCAGCACAGCTTGCAGAGAATAATGGTTAATTGCATCATGCATCAAATGTCAATTTGTCCCTATTCCCAATATTGTTTCGGATTCCCCATCTTTAGAGTGAGAAAACACTCCCCGTTGTAAGTGGCCCTGCCTCCGTCTAACGTTTCTGATAGCACGTTTACACACACATAATGCTTTGCAGCCAACAAAAGCAGGAATAATCCTAAACTGCAAATTACAAGCTTCTTGTGTTTGCGTCAGCACAACTTTATTCACGCATCTTTTCCTGCGCCTCCCATTTTAAAGTTTGAATTACATCCGTCTCAATTTTAGATCACACCTACACTGTCTGCACTCAGACACGGGGCAGGGAAACGCTGACATCGGCCCAGGTATTGGTTCTCCTGCTTGACACAATCCAAATTAGGCACGTTCTATGATGCAGTTTTCCTGTCATACACCGTTAACTTAGGCGAGTTTATACTTCTCCCTCTAAATATCCCACAGAATGTGATTCTGCCGATTCGGTAAAGACTTGGGTCGTTACATCCATGATAAGTAAGGATAGGGTAAAAATCGAGGTTTACTCTTGGCCCTAACTTGGCCCATTGGGTGAATAGTAGCGTATCTCAGATTGTGGATTGTTGATTCAGGTGAAACTTCAACCCTGACATTTGTTTCCCCATTTTCCCTTAGAGCAACAGACAAGGTCGTAGTCCCTTAACATATCCGGGACTTCACCTCGCATCAAAAACCTGAGTGTTTGATCAATAAATGAAAGCACAGAAGCTCCGTGTGCCGTACAAATGGTTGCTTGTCCTATTCCCTTTCCTCGCTTGTTTCACTTGTCTATCATCTCATTTATTTTATCCTGTGCCTGAGTGAAAAACTTGGCAATGTTGTGCATGTTATAGACGGTATATTGTTCTTCCTGTGCTCATTGTTCGCGTTTAGGATTGGTGCATCAACCAGCTTGGCTCGCGCATGTTCATAATGACCTGTATGCTTCTTTACAGCCTCAACATCTATCAGATTCCAAATTGACATTACTGTTCCGAATACCCGCTTATTGCACCTACCCATTCCACAGCATCCGACTGTAATTGTCTTGTCCTGAAGATGCTCTCCTCTGGTCTAGTTTCTACCCCCGTTGTGTTATCTATCACTCTCTACATCTCATTCCCATTTTATCTGCATGTCTCTTGTGGGCATTTACTACAATACCATAAATTGGACATTATTCATTTATGGCACATTTTAAAGTTTGTAAGTCCCTGTCATATTATACTCCACAATAATAAATGTTATTAATACCACACTGTCCATTTCACTGTATAATTCTCCAAACTCCCTTTAGTCTTGACCTTTTTATTAAAAAAAATCAGTGCTACAATTCTTCCTGTGAATTTATAAAACCTGCTCCTTAATTAAAAATGCACTTCCATAAAGACCCTAATACCCTAAAGTTACAGGTATGACTCTCCCAATCAGATGCACATGAACTCTGCCAAATAAATTTCAGTGTAAATAAACCTAGAATACTCATCTTTAATTTAAAATATACGACCAATTTTCAAATTCTTTTAGTGAAAGCACAAAAGTTTTTTATTCCCCCCCCCAACTTCTAACATTCTACAGTCCCACAGGTATATTGTATTCACATCTTCCAATCCTCAAGATAACTCCAATTTAAAACATTTAGACAGCATATGCTTATAGAAAACATAATGGAAATGTTTCTCTTCAATGACTGGAACAACAAAGGGTTAATACTACTTCAGTTCTGTGAAAAGATAAGGAGCAGAGCCAGCTGCTGCCTTTGACTGCACACACACACACACACAGACTTTTAAAGAAACAGTACACTCAAACTAAAGAAAAAATCTAACAGTCGTAAAAGATAGATGGAATCTTCCCTTTTCATCTTTTTCTCCTGTTTTAAATCTTTATCCTTTATTTCTAAACTCAATTTTCAATCTCTTATATTTCCTACTTAATTCAATTTTATATCGATTTAAAATCTCATGTGGGAAAGACCATTTCTCAGGCTTGTATTGGCTCTCCTGTTTAAAAGTTTTCTCCTTCTCCTCCGATGCTGGAAGGAGTCTCTTTCTCAGTTCAGTTCCTCGGACCGCTACGACTGCCTCTTTCCCTTCTGGTCTTTTACTCTATAACATGCTTTGGGTTTGCTTAAAGGATTTTTTGATATCTGCATCTTCCATTTTGCAGTCCTCATCTAAGCCTTCACAATTGACTTTATGCTAACCATCAGCTCCTTGTGTCATTGTGTTGTCTGGGGAGCGATAGTTCGCAGCCTCCTCTGCCAACCTTTCTCCGTCTATCTTGTCTCTATCACCAGCCGCTTGGATCATTGTACATATACTAGCTCTCTTAACTCTCAACTATTCTTGGAACCGTTGTATCTGTTTCAGTCGTTGGTTAGGCAGGAGGGTTATTAATTTATTTAATTTTTGTTCCACCACTCCTGGCTTTTGGAGAGTCATGGTCCGATTTCCCTCATTGTTTCTGTGCCGGGGGGTGCTCTACAATGCTCCGGCAGTCTACAGTGTAAAGACCCATTCTTTGACATTGAAAACACCTGTCGTAACAACCTGCCCTTTCTCCCATGACTCCTCGCATTACAGCAGCCATCACAGCCCCTTGTCGGCTCAATTTGCCCCATAACCTGACTCATGAACTTACGCTGTGTGATTTACTGAATTTATGGGTTGACACACAATCTCCTTTAAAGCCCCTCTACAGTTAACAAGTTCAGACTCTAGTCTCCCGTTTTTCCTCTAAGTCTCTCTCTCTCTCTCTCTCGTAGTATTTTCTGACTCTGATGTCCTTGTGCTGTCCCAGTTTTAGCCACCAACTGCAAACTCTCCAGCCGTCAGTCATTCTTTCAGCCCCTCGCTTTCGTCTGTCTCTTAATTTCCGTCTTTTTTGTCTGACTGTTTTCTATTTTCCTCTTTTAACTGTTTTATTCATTCCTCACTCTTAAGTGCACAGAAGTTGGCCGCCAACAAGGGTCCTTTTTACCAGCTCTCACCATCGTCTTTTTATTTCGAAATTGATCCTCGACCCGTTCTTTGGCCGTGTGCTAAGCCTCGTCCTTCTCCACTATTCTGGAGATCAATTCGAAAGGTTCCTCAGACCCCTTTAGTTTCTTTTCTAATATTTCATGGACACTTGCCATGATCACTTGTACTAAAACAATCACTTCCAGAATTTGAACAACTCGTGTCGTTTGTAATCAAATTAAGTCTGTCGATTTTAAAACTTATTTTCTTTTAGGTGCTTGATTTTATGTCAACACAAAACATTGATCGGTCACGTCCTGCCGGCGTCGCCATTTTGTAACAGATTCGGACGTGACGCCAAATGGTAACCAACGTCTCATTTATTACTAGTCAAATCAAACACGTAAGAGTACCCAATATTAAAAGACAGTAATAAGAGATTAAAACAATATTATCTAATTTGATCTCTGGGTAGAGTTCGTAATTAAGTTGGCGGTGTGGTCGTTTCTAGTTTTCTGACAGCTGGGTGGCCTTCTCAGTATTCTCTGCCCCGAGCTCAAAAAAGGTTGGGTTTTTAAAGTCCCCCCGCCCCGATCCTCACACCATATATGGAGTTGTTATTGATAAGACCCTTATAAATTAAAAGGTTGTTTTTCAAAGAATTCAAGATGGTCAGCTTGTTTTAACATTACTGATCTAATCACAAGACCCTTTTTGTAAGGTTGTTTTTCAAGGTGGCCGGTTTGCTTAACTGCACTCGTCCAGCTATCTTGTCATTGTCCTGTCCTTGTCGTTATCTTTAGAGTATTGTTCTGCTTTTTTGGCCATTGGTCCTCTTAACCACATAGCTGTCTGCCTCACAGGGTGATACAGTTCAGTCATTATTCAAAAGGTCAACATCTTACAATTCAGCAAACCAAGCAACACAGCTTACGGAGAATAATGGTTAATTGCATCATTCATCAAATGTCAATTTGTCCCTATTCCCAATATTCTTACAATGAATGGTGTTGTCTGTATAGGTTCCACACTAACACAATTGCACTCTGCTGTTTAGTTCCTCATATGCTCTAAGCGCTGCGGCATTGGACTGGTGTTATTCCTTGTGCTGCATTTCCGCTGATAGAACTAAAATGAGGCTACGATACAACTGAGAGGGCTGCACACCACTTGGGCTTTGCCATGGTGACTTTTCTCAGAAAATCTGAAACCTAGCAGGTACCAAAATTCAACACTTTTAGAAAGACAATTCACTTCAGCCAAAAATAAGACAACAGGAGAAACTAGTTGAGGTTTGGTTTCTCATCATCCACATAACAAATCGTGTCAGTGGCAACACAGCAGTGTTGACGTGGGAATATTGCAGGATGGGAAAAGTCATATGCTGTGCTTTGAGGGCATGTGAGAAGGACACCAGTGACCTTCCTAATTGATGTGGCTACTGTACCTTGGGGAATAAAGTAATTTCATAAATTAATTTTGACTTTCTAAGAAATCTGCAAACCTAGGCAATACCGCATATTACTCTCAACAGTTTAAAAACATTGCAAGAATATTCTTTAAATGAGTTATCAAGAACGGATGTAGTGCATTTACAAATATGTTAATTTATTACAATGTAGTAAGCAGTGGTTTATGGATACAACTAACAGTATGGTATATTTTGACAGTGTAACAGTAATTTCAAACAGTATCATTGGATATCAACGGTCCTGTCACGTTTGCTGAAAACTTAAAACTCTTTCTCTTTGGTCTCAGTTATCTTGGGCCGTCACTGAAACTTTATCCATCACCATTCATCAAGTTTACCATACGTAACAAAACTATTTAAAAAAAAATCTACATCTGGCTCAACAAAGGAACGTTTAAAGGCAATGCCACCGAGTGACCAACAAAAAGTTCATATACAATTCTGTTAATCATTTTTTTTTGCCGATCACAATGGGATATATATCATTTTCAAGGATAGGGTTAAGGATGTTATAACACGGTGCTATGCAAAACCATAACAAATGCTGTACAACATGTACACTAAGAACTAGAGGAAATAACTTTGTAGCATAGATTGCATTTTTAATGTGCATATACATACAGAATAAAAATAAACATCACTTTAAAACGAATCCTCAACCCATGAATGCGCAATGAAAACAATGTAACAAAAATACAAAACCTTGTATCAAAAGTTTGTTAATAAACATCCGTGTCTTTTTCTAGATAAGGAATGTCAAATACAACTTATTCTGAGGGGCATTGCTGTCGACTTCCCTCCAACTTTCACGTAATGAAAAAAAAATACTTGCCTACAGTTAAGTACTTAACATTCATCCAACTACATTATGGATTTACAAATACTGAACACATGCCTATAACATTCACTTTCTGAATTTAACAAATACGGGGGCACATTAAAAATGTGCCAGGAAGAAATTACTATGTACAAGACGACTAAGGTTAAACCTTAGAATTATTATTTTTTTAAAATTTAAAAAAAAAATTTACAGAATTTCTGCTGTGCATCAACATGTTACAGTAACACCAAAATTCAATATTAAATGATATACGTGAAGTTTATGGGCGTCAGCTTCTCCTATACATTGGCTATTACACAATGGAGTGAAAACATACTTAGTACAATTTGTTCTGAGCACAGTCCAGCTAATGCTGCAAAGCACATTCTTTAGTGGTGGGCTTCTCGTTTCGTTCAACAAGCTCAGTTCGGTTTCGTCGGGGCTTTCAGTCTCATTGCAGCAGTTCGCACTTGCAACTTTGCCTGTTGACCTTGGGGCTCAGAGGTCGCTGCTGGCTGAGCGGGGCTCTGTGGGGTGGGAATCTGGATCTGGGGTGAAGCTGCTGTCACTACTTGCTGCTGAATAAGTTGCTGCTGCACCACCTGAGCAGTGGCAGATGTAGGGATCACCTGGACTTGCTGGCCTGTAGTTGCCTGGGACAGCGTCAACGTCTGTGGTTGTGCCTGGACCTACAAAAAAAACGATATAAAGAGGCTCATTTAGATAATAAGAAAAGAACTTCCATTTATATAGCACCTTTCCCGTCCTCAGGCTGTTCCAAAGCACCTTGCAGTCAATGAATTATTAATTGACGCGTAGTCACTGTTGTAATGTCGGCAGATGCTCAGCCAATTTGTGCACAAGGTCCCGCAAACAGCAATGAGAAATGTTCAGATAATCTCTTTTAGTGATGTTGGTTGAGGGGTAAATATTGGCCAGGACACCGGGAGAAATCCCCTGCTCTTCTTCAGGTAGCACCATGTGGTCTTTTGCGTCCACTCAAGCAGGTACACGGGGCCTCGGTTTAATGTCTCATCTGAAAGACCGCATCTCAAGACAGTGCAGCACTCCCTCAGTACTGCACAGAAACATCGGTCGAGAATATATGCTCAAGTCCTGGAGTGGGGCTTCAATCCACAACCTTCCGAGTCACAGAGGTGAGTGCGCTACCCACTGAGCCAAGCTGGCATAATACTAATTACTTACTTGAGATACTGAAGGATGCAAATGACTATAATAATGATGCTCAACATTACAGTTTAGATTTAGGAATCAAAAAAAAAGGCGGTTTACTGGCCAATTACCAATTGATTGGAACAAATTCAAGCATTTGCAAATCGATTTTAAATTCATTTAAGGCTGACCGACTCTAAACAGAAAGGGGAAACTGAATTAGACGTGTTAACTGGCACTAAACTCTGCTGCACACTATTAGTGTTGGTTTATTCTTTACAGAAAGAGTTTAATCTGGATAGATTTGAGGAGTCAGGTGTCCAGTGTTCAATATTTTATCTGCGTGTCAACAAATGACCGGAGAATCGATGAGTCGCAGCACAGGACCTCAAAAAAGGAGCTGCTCTTTGTGATTAAACTTCCAGCAAGTCGAGATCCAGTCCGCACACAGCGGTATTGCTCACTAACTTTTATGCCGAGGGTCACAATCCAGAGCGAGGGGGCCATGGGTCTGCCTTCCCCACACCTCCAGACATGAGAAAACTACAGAACCAATCGTTTCAATAAAATCCAACTGGATCGATGGGATTGATTATTTTTGGTCAGCCAGGTGTCCGTGGAAAGCCATCATCCAAGTTCATTTTCCAATCACGATCAATTTTTTTTAAAAAAAAGAACAAAGGCATGGGATTACTTTACATTCAGAAATGAGAAATTTTGAAGTTCTGATCTCAAAGAAAGTTTATGCTGTTTTGAGAATTTATAGTCACTCTAGCAACTCCTTCCACCTGTTCACAATCCGACACCAAAAGGAAACCTGATCTTCTTGGGTTTCCAGTCTGCACACATTTCCTCCCTCCCCCATTTCACCTGTCCTCTCCTATCCTAAAGACAAGAGCTCATGCTGGGTACGGTTTGTTAAGCAGCAGGGTCTTCCGGGGTCATGGCCGTACTTCCCGTCGAGTGTCGGCAGGCCATCTGCCCAGAGAGGCGAGTCCGGGGTCTCTTTGACTTGTGAAGGTCACTGCCATCAGATGCATCCTCTTGATCTCGAACACTCATTGCAAATTATGTTTCCAAAGGCGAACTCTCGTCAGCTTGAAATTTTTTAAAACGTGGAGAACAAACTTTGCCCGTGGTAAAGCGAAAGGCGGTCTCTGGGCCAAACAGCAGCCCATCTCAGCACGACAGGAATTGCTGGCGGGTCGAGAATCAAACCTAGGCCTTCCCTGACTCACCAGGTCTCTCAAAGACAGGGGTTATGCACTACGGGAACCAGAGGAGTGGAAGGAGTGGCATGCAGAAGATAAGCAGAACTGGAAGTGCAAGACGAACATAGGCAGGAGGGAAAACTAATAGAGGAAACAAAGGTAGATTTCTTATTTTACATCATGGAAACGTAGCAGCAGCAGCAGATAGAACATGTGAAACGTCTGATAGCGTCATCCATGTAGAGAATCCAGGTGTGTAGGAGGAAGTGAAGAGTACCTGCTGGGCTGCTGATACCATCTGCTGGATACTCCCCACAGTTGCTTGCTGTTGAACCATTTGTGGAAGTTTTGTGACCTATTGAACAACAGCAGTTTATTTTAACCTTTTCATCCTTCACTGTTCCAAGCATGCATGATTTCAGGTACTTAAAGAATTATTTCTTCTGCAGTCTAGAAGTTAATGGAGGCATGTAAAAATGTAAAGAGAAAATAAGAGGAATGTTAACAAATTACGTTTGTGCTCTAAGGGGGCGTTGAGAAAGAGGAAAAGGCAGAATCTGGGGCAGAACACAGTTTTGCTGCGTAGATCTGGAGCCAAAGTCCAATCTGCCTCTGGAAAGAGGCAGTGAGACAAGTCAGGCCCAGACTCCAGATCTACACTGTGAAGCTCTAGCATCAGCATGAAACAAAACCGTTTTTGTAGTGTAAACGGGCCATTAAAGCGATCTGTGAAAGTAAACGCCACTGCTTTATGAGGTTAGGTGGGTGAAGTATAGGGAGAGGTGCAGACTCCTGCTACAAAACATAGCCGTACTTTCAATACCCTGAAAACAGAGGGGCTGGCTAAAGTTGTCAATCTTGAGTAAATTACAACATTCTAATCTATTAAAAGCCACTTTGTTTACTTAACAACTGTACGGAGAACACGCTGGAGGTATCAGCTGGAGGTGAAGATCCTGTTAAGATAATATTCAAGTTTTTCACAGCTTCGGGGCGGTAATTTAGACTAGTGGCCTCTGCCCGCAATTCAGAGGTGAGCGGTAATAAAGTGAGCAGCAATCAGCTGGGACCCCAGGCACGGGTTGCAATTCTGAGAGTTATTTACTTGCTAGTTGCTTTGGTTCAGATTTTCAAATACATTGACACATAAACACAGTTTCTTGTAAAGGTAAAAGGGCCAGAAATATAACCCTCCCCCTAGAGACAGCTGTCAAAACATTTAAAAAAAAATCATTCTCTGGATATGGCGTCACTGGCGAGGCCGGCATTTATTGTCCATCCCTGGTTGCCCCTTGAGAAGGTGGCGGTGGGCCTTCATATTGAACTGTAGCAGTTAGATACGACCTGGCAAGACCACTTCAGAGGGCAGTTAAGAGTCAACCACATTGGTGTGGGACTGGAGTCACATATAGGCCCAGATCAGGTAAGAATGGCAGGTTTCCTTCCCCAAAAGAACATTAGTGAACCAGTCGGGTTTTTAACGACAATCCGACAGCTTCGCGGTCACTTTTACTGAGACCAGATTTTTGTTAACTGATTATCTAAACTGAATTCAGATTCTCAGTCAGTCATGGTGGGATTTGAACTCCTATTCCCTGAATTATTAGTTCAGGCCTCTGGATAACCAGTCCAGTAACAAAGCCGCTACCCCACTGTAACATTTACGTTCTTTACCTGAATTTGCGCCTGCATCTGTTGTGTTCCTGTCTGCTTTTGAGTCTGAGCACTCAAGAACTGTGGCTTCATTCCTGACTGAAGCTGGGTGGTGGTGTAAGTGACTTTCTGTTGCTGTTGCTGCTGTTGCGATTGCACTGTAACCTGCTGGGTTATCTGAAGTGGAATGCAAATAACAAATGCACATCAGAAGATATTTTTTCCCCACCCAGCACACCTCTAGCCATCCTCCTGCAGCCTGAGGCCAAACCTCAGCACCGCCCCTCCCGGCGTCTTACAGCTGATGCTAAATGAGATACGGTTCTAGTCTTCCGTAAGTCCAATCCCTTCTCCACCAGAAACAAAACGAGAAGCTCTGTTTGATGACCTGGCTCGGAGAAGACACGCCCTCCCCCTCCCACATACTCAAAACCTTGACCTACAGCAACGTAAAGTGGAATAAGAGCGGAAAATGTTGGAAGCACTCAGCGTCCGTGGAAAGAGAAACCCTGGGTTAACGTTTCAGGTCGATGACCTTACAATCTGATGAAAGGTCACCATCCTGAAACGTTAATTCTGATTCTCTTTACACAGATGCTGCCTGACCTGCTGAGTGTTTCCAGCATTTTCTGTTTTTACTTCAGATTTCCAGCACGCGCACTATTGTTGCTTGAGTTTTAATGTGCAGTGAACATCTCTTTTCCTCACTGATTTTTTTCTCCCCTCCTCATCAGAAGGCGCTGACCCCTTGGGTGGAAGGTACTCCCCCCAGTAGCCATTATCGTGCATCGACCTCGACAAGTGAGCTTTGGCAGGCCACCCGGGGTATCCAGCCTGGTCCAGATACACTGGACATCCTCACAGGCGCCGTGGGACATCTTTCACGAGTAGGAGCCCTGGCTGAACATCTCATTCCCCGGCCCACTGCAGCTGAGATCAGCTAACGCACCAAAGACCAGGGGTGGAACGAGGGGCGTCCCCGCTCAGTGATAAACTTGCTGCGCCACCGGCATCGCAGAGCTGTAAGTCCTGAGCTTGTGTTACTGGCCGCCAGACACGCATGGGGAAAATCACAGGCACGATTTGCTGATGGTGTAAACTCGGAAAATTACTGAGTGCGGGGGGGGGGGGGGGGGGCCTAAAGGAAGGTAAATGACCAGAAGCTATAAGGGAGTCTGTCCTCCCTCCAGCCCCCCCCAACCCAGTAACAGTTTTAGAACATCTCAGTGAAGGTATTAAAGGCTAGCAATCGTACCTTCTGCTGCGCAGTGATTCCTGCAGCCTGCACGGCTGATTGACTCTGTGCAACCTGGGACTGGCCTGCTTTCTGCTGTTGCTGCTGCTGCTGTTTGAGTTTCAGAAGTTGCTGTACTTGCATTTGTGAAAAGTGCGGTGGTATGGCAGTCTTCACCACTGTCTGCCCTCCTGCAGAGAGTCAGATTCTAGGTTAAAAATCAGGGGACATTTGCAGACCTGAAATGGCACTGAACACAGCACTTACATCAACTGGCAACAGAACATCATTTAGCTTTATTAATTTTCATAAAAATAACGGATTACTACCTCGAACTATCAACTCAATTTCTGCCTCTTACCTTTTTAAAAAGTCTAAGTCACACAATAAGGCAACACGTGCAGGGTTGGGATCACGCAGGAGGTGGTGGCAATAACTACTGTTTACAATGCTAATTCCTTAAATACAGGTGAGAGAAAGCGGGGGCTGCAATCTCGGGCTCGGAGGGGTGCAGAGCCTGGAGATACTAGTGAGGAATGGGAGTCTGAACGGCCTCTGGGTCTGGGGCTGGGGAGCCACAGTTGCCCCAGTTTAATCAGGGGTGGAGGAGGCTAGGGTGCGGTATCTGTCAGTACTGTGTGGGGAGAGGAAAGGGAAGAGGTGTCTGAAAGCACTGGGAGTTGAAGTTTACAAGCTGTAGAAGAGTCGTTGGTAGTACTCGGAGAAGGGGGAGTTCGGGAGCTGGAGTGTGACAAAGATGTGATGGGGCAGTGATCTGTGGCACTGGGAAGGGTTTGGCAGCACCGGAGGAACGGGGGTGGGGAGATCGAGGTTTGGCAGCAATGGGGAGGGGAGATAGGGGTCTTTGTTACTCGGGAGGAAGGCGAGGCTGAGCACCATGGCAGCATAGACAGTGACCACAGCAGGAGCAGCAATCCCTCAGTCAGCCGGCATTATGTGCTGGAGTGGGGCTTGATGTAAGTCACAACACTCGGACCCAAAGTACTCTCCCTATTTAAGTACGGTTTTAAAGGCCAATCTTTTGTCGACACATCACTTCAGGAGTTCAAACCCAGCCACGACACCCTTCAGTGAACATTTCCACAGGAAGCCTGAGTTTAAGCATTTGGGTAATCAGTTCTAACATAATCTAGGAACAGGAGTAGGCCATTCAGCCCCTCGAGTCTGTTCTGCCATTCAATTAGATCATAACTGATCTGTACCTCAACTCCATTTATCCGCCTTTGCTCCATGTCCCTTGATACCCTCACCCAACCAAAATCTATCGATCTCAGTCTTGAAAGCTCCAATTGTTCCAACATCCACAGCCTTTTGGGGGAAGAGAGTTCCTAATGTCTACCGCCACCAATCTAAACAACTGAACTCAATTTTTTCATGAAACAAGTTGAAACTGAAATGCCTTTCAATTCATAAGAATAGTTGCCAATTACCTGCCGATCCTTTCTGGGGCTGACCAATAGCCACGCTAATTCCAGCGACAGTAACGGGAAGCGCCGTTACGCCCGAGGACACGACCGCTGTAGGGACAGACACAACCGGTGGTTTGGTGAGGGTAACTTGGGCAGTCTGAGCTGGCTGCGTCTGAATCTGCCCCTGAGCTTGAAGCTGTGACGTAGAAACTCTGGCCTAGGGGGAACATTTCAAAAAATATACATTTCAAAATAAAAGACAAGCAGTCTTCAATAACACTGAGCTCCAAGGGACAGACATTACACTGTATATAATGTGTATAATTTTTTTTAAAAATAAAGTTACAATGGTGACATTAACCCTGTGACTGCAGCTCCTGTGAAATTCTCCTCTCTGTTCTAGCATTAAGCTCTCAGCTCACATACTGTGATGCTGAAACAAACACAGGCATATCAGAAGTAGCTTAATACTATAAGATTAATCCATAAAATAAACTTACATAAACACTTAATATTATATTAACCCGATATTACAAAAAGCACCCTTTATAAGCACTTTAAATGTCTTCAATTGATATTTTCTCCCTTTTTGTCTTGCTCTTCACTCTTTTTATTATTTTAAATTTACGTTTACTTCCCATCTAACTAATCTGATCCTGTGCGATTTCCCAAGCAATAATATTGTACACACTGATGTCGGGACTTACTTTACTGACTTTAAACAATTGTAAACAATTTTACAACACCAAGTTATAGTCCAGCAATTTTATTTTAAATTCACAAGCTTTCGGAGGCTTCCTCCTTCGTCAGGTGAACGATGTGAAAATGAAATCCTCGAAATGAAATTGCATTTATAATTCACAGAACAATGCTTGGTGATTACAGACAGTTTTTTCAACTGCCCGTTGCCAAGGCAATCAGTGATCTTCCACCGACCTTCGGGTAAGCGTACTCCAAGGCGGCCCTCGAGACACACGACAACGCAAAATCGTCGAGCAGAAATTAGATAACAGAAACAGATAACATTTGTTCGCTGGTGGGGTGGCGTGTAGCATGACATGAGCCCAAGATCCCGGTTGAGGCCGTCCTCATGGGTGCGGAACTTGGCTATCAATTTCTGCTCGACGATTTTGCGTTGTCGTGTGTCTCGAGGGCCGCCTTGGAGTACGCTTACCCGAAGGTCACTGATTGCCTTGGCAATGGGCAGTTGAAAAAACTGTCTGTAATCACCAAGCATTGTTCTGTGAATTATAAATGCGATTTCATTTCGAGGATTTCATTTTCACATCGTTCACCTGACGAAGGAGGAAGCCTCCGAAAGCTTGTGAATTTAAAATAAAATTGCTGGACTATAACTTGGTGTTGTAAAATTGTTTACAATTGTCAACCCCAGTCCATCACCGGCATCTCCACATCATGACTTTAAACAAGGCATTATCACAGCCTCTGTACGGTACATCACTAATATGGCATGTTAACACAAGTTTGATAAATGTTATCATATATCTAATAGAGAATAATAAGGAAAATAACAAGCTAACTGAATGGATTACCATTTACTTTAATAAAACCAGAGAGAGATTGTGAGCAGGGAACTGATGATGTCACCAAACAACTCAAACATAGAAAAAAAACCTTTATGTAAATTATGTAATTTTTGACATTATGTTAATAAAACTTATTTTTAAAAGCAAGTTGTACAAACAAAGGTGGTGGATGAAAGGATTTTAAAACAATATTTTAAGTGACTTGATTAGTACATTTTTGTTAAATTAATTGCAGATTATCCTCACAACTTAATTGCAAAGTTCTGATTTGTTATTCATTCAGGGACCACTGCTTTTCTTGATTATATACTAATGACTTAGACTTGGGTGTACAGGGCACAATTTCAAAATCTGCAGATGACATAAAACTTGGAAGTGTAGTGAACAGTGGGGAGGATAGTGATAGACTTCAAGAGGATATAGACAGGCTGGTGGAATGGGCGGACACGTGGCAGATGAAATTTAGCACAGAAAAATGCGAAGAGATACATTTCGGTAGGAAGAATGAGGAGAGGCAATATAAACTAATGGGCACAATTCTAAAAGGGATACAGGAACAGAGAGATCTGGGGGTTTATGTGCACAAATCGTTGAAGGTGGCAGAGCATGTTGAGAAAGCGGTTAAAAAAACATATGGGATCCTGGGCTTTACAAATAGAGACACAGAGTATAGAAGTATGGAAGTCATGATGAACCTTTATAAAACACTGGTTCGACCACAACTGGAGTATTGTGTCCAGTTCTGGGCACCGCACTTTAGGAAAGATATGAAGGCATTAGAGAGGGTGCAGAAGGGATTTACTAGAATGATCCCAGGGATGAGGGACTTTAGTTACGTGGATAGACTGGAGAAGCTGGGGTTGTTCTCCTTGGAACAGAGACGGTTGCGAGGAGATTTGATAGATGTATTCAAAATCACGAAAGGTCTAGACAGAGTAGATAGAGAGAAACTGTTCCCATTGGCGGAAGGGTCAAGAACCAGAGGACATAGATTTAAGGTGACTGGCAAAAGAACCAAAGGTGACATGAGGAAAAACCTTTTTTCTTTTTACACAGCGAGTGGTTAGGATCTGGAATGCACTGCCCGAGGGGGTGGCGGAGGCCGATTCAATCATGGCCTTCAAAAGGAAAATGGATATGTACTTGAAAGGAAAAAAATTTCCAGGGCTACAGGGATAGAGCAAGGGAGCGGGACTAGCTGGATTGCTCTTGCATAGAGCCGGCACGGACTTGATGGGCTGAATGGCCTCCTTCCGTGCTGTAACCTTTCTATGATTCGAACCAATCAAAAATTGTGACATCAAAATGCGACACATTGAGACAGGAAATGTGCAATTGTACTCTTTTCAATATTAGGAAAGCCGACCTCCTCTGGCATTGCTCATGCTAAGTTGGTGGTTATGCTGTAGTGACAGGGAGGTGCTGGCATGGGGAGGTGGCAGAGGGGGTGCACATGGCCACTGAAAGAAGTTTGAGAGGTGCACAACGAGAATGCAGCAAGTGTTGATTGAGGTCGGCCAATGACCAACCTTGCCGGCAATCATTAAACAATCGGATGCAATATGCAACCCACACTGCACTCCAGCTCTAGAAAGTTTGTGTTCATTAGATTCAGAAGGGCTGCAGCCTTAATATGTGTTTTGGGAGTTGGGAGCGCACTGATTTTGTAAGTAGAGAAAGGCAGCTGTAAAGGTAAGTTCATTCCTTTCTGGTGAAATTTGTTGACTTTCATGTTAGAAACCTTACTTCTATGCTAAGCCCTCAGCTGAGAGTGAGCAAGAGGCTGGGTGCAAGGACGGTATTTATTTCACTGGCTTGCTGACTGCCCATTTTTGATTAATATTTTCATACCTGTTAGTTACTCGATCGTTAGTTAAGTTCCCAGCCTCAATACCGACTTGCTGCTATTTCATGAGTGTGAAATTCGAGTGTGACACAAAGTGTGACACACGCTGGATGTATTTCTCATCACAAACATGCATTTACATACAAAATTGTTTTCTTTAACTTCAGTCCAGTGGTAGTGCTGATGAAAATGGACTTATCAAGATGACGCATGCAGCTCTACGATGCGCACCCACACTGCCATGGCGCATGCAGCTCTACATTGCGCACCCACACTGCCATGGTGTGGGTGCGCAATGAACTACAGGCCTTGTACTCACATAGAACATAAGAACATAAGAAATAGGAGCAGGAGTAGGCCAATCGGACCCTCGAGCCTGCTCTGCCATTCAATAAGATCATGGCTGATCTGATCCTAACCTCAAATTTAAATTCATGTCCAATTTCCTGCCCGCTCCCCGTAACCCCTAATTCCCTTTACTTCTAGGAAACTGTCTATTTCTGTTTCAAATTTATTTAATGATGTAGCTTCCACAGCTTCCTGGGGCAGCAAATTCCACAGACCTACTACCCTCTGAGTGAAGAAGTTTCTCCTCATCTCAGTTTTGAAAGAGCAGCCCCTTATTCTAAGATTATGCCCCCTAGTTCTAGTTTCACCCATCCTTGGGAACATCCTTACCGCATCCACCTGATCAAGCTCCTTCACAATCTTATATGTTTCAATAAGATCGCCTCTCATTCTTCCGAACTCCAATGAGTAGAGTCCCAATCTACTCAACCTCTCCTCATATGTCCGCCCCCTCATCCCCGGGATTAACCGAGTGAACCTTCTTTGTACCGCCTCGAGAGCAAGTATGTCTTTTCTTAAGTATGGACACCAAAACTGTATGCAGTATTCCAGGTGCGGTCTCACCAATACCTTATATAACTGCAGCAATACCTCCCTGTTTTTATATTCTATCCCCCTAGTAATAAAAGCCAACATTCCGTTGGCCTTCTTGATCACCTGCTGCACCTGCATACTAACTTTTTGATTTTCTTGCACTAGGACCCCCAGATCCCTTTGTACTGCAGTACTTTCCAGTTTCTTGCCATTAAGATAATAACTTGCTCTCTGATTTTTCCTGCCAAAGTGCATAACCTCACATTTTCCAATATTGTATTGCATCTGCCAAATCTCCGCCCACTCACCCAGCCTGTCTATATCCCCCTGTAGGTTTTTTATGTCCTCCTCACTCTCTACTTTCCCTCCCATCTTTGTATCATCTGCAAACTTTGATATGTAACATTTGCAAACTTTGATATGTAAACTTTGACATAGGGATTGCAAATTTGTAATATGGGCACAACTTACAATGCGGGTGACTGGAAGACTGGTCACGGCACCAGTGAGGACAGCGCTCCTTTGCGTCACCTGTGCCAGCTGCTGTTGCTGCTGCTGCTGCTGCTGTTGTTTCTGTTTCAATTTTATTAACTGTTCCTAACGGGGGGGAAAAAAAAAAGCGGTTTTTGAATTGTACCAACTTAACCAACACAGTCAGAAACTTCTATTATTCTATCATTGCATCCTACTGAACAATGAGGAATTCAAATCCGTGGCATGTAATGCGAGTGACACAAGAAACGTAACTCACTTGGGTGTCTCTAGCTTAAAATAGCTTGGTATTAGAGGCATTTCTGGCTGTTGCAGGTATTTGTAACTTAAAATGTAAGATGCACACAAAAATTTACATGCATTGGAAATAATACAAGAGATTATCTAAGGTCCTGAAAGGACACCGTGGAATAAACTAAGAACTTGCATTTATATCGCGCCTCAGAACGTCCCACAGCGCTTTACAGCCAATTATGTACTTCTGCAGTGTAGTCACTGTCATAATGTAGGAAACACGGCAGACAATTTGCACACAAGGTCCCGCAAACAGCAATGTAATAATGACCAGATCATGTTTCTGATGTTGGTTGAGGGATAAATATTGGCCTTGATACCAGGGAGAAATCCCCTGCCCTTCTTTGAAATAGTGCCATGGGATCTTTTACGTCCACCCAAGAGACGGCACCCCTGACAGTGCAGCACTGGGAGTGTCAGCCTGGATTATGTGCTCAAGTCTCTGGAGTGGGACTTGAATCCATGACCTTCTGGCTCAGGGGCGAGAGTGCTACCCACTGAGCCACGGCTGAATACTGGTGCACAAATGCTCAAATGTGTTCATCTGCAATCCCTTCCTCTAATATTTTAGCACAGATGTTAACCCACTTCAAATAAATGGCTTAAAGTCTGCACGAAAACAGAGATTTCAGATGACTGTGTTAAGTATTTGTACTCTAGGATCCCACAGCAACAGTATAATTTCAAGGCCTAATAGCAATCGAAGTAAACATAAAAATGAAAATGGTACGTAACGTGAAAGTTTGTGCTGGAAGATTTAACCCAAAGCTTTGCTTTTCCAAGTGTGCATTGACGTGTAACAGCAACATACTTTGGTTTTTGCAGCGTTTCAACTGACAACCAAACACGCGCATAACTCGTTGGGGCAGGACGGGAGGTGAGTGAAGCAATTACAGTACGAGTAACGATAATTGTTACGAACAACAGCTGCGAATTTAATCTTACCGGCAGTTTCTGGACTGTCTTCAGTTGGGCCGAGGTTTGAGACTGGGGCTGGATTTGTTGGACCTGCACTGGAGCGGTCTGCGGCTGTCTGAAGAGCTGAATCTGTGCCTGGGAGATGGGTTTTCCAGTAGTCAGCTGAATGCCTGTAGCTGAGGATAAAACCCATAAAACAAATGCAACCGTCAAGACAGGCTGATGACGAACACTCTGACAGCCAGAGTTTTATTTATCGTCATTAGAATAAAGTTAAGAGGAGAAAAAAAAATGTATAAAGCTCAAGTGTCAGTTCCGATACTAAATCACGCTTTAATCAACATTGCAAACACCTAGACCACATTTCTTGCTTTCAAAAGGAAGTGGAATAATTTCTATAATATATGGTGTTTTTTATTAATTAAATGGATCCAATCTCCACCTTGAAGAGTTTCCCAGAAGTTAATCAATGTAGGATGAATTATTAATATACACCCCCTTCAATAATGGCTGGGCAATTTCCTAGCAGACATTCATGACCACCATAAAATTTTGAGAGATTGGACATTAATTGACTCTTCTCCAGCTAAAGGCAAGCCATTAGCATTAGTCAGTGTTGTAAGGAGGCATCTGTGGCCAACCCTAAATGCATAGAGCACCACGGATCAGGTGTGATGGAAAGCTTCAATATTCTCAATATTTCTACGAAAAGGCGGCCCAGAAAAGTTAGAAGGTTATGCCGATGGGGTTAGATGAAGAGGGGGTGGGAGAAGGCTCGTGTGCAGCATAAACACCGGCATGGACTAGTTGGGCCGAACGGCCTGTTTCTGCGCTGTACATTCTACATAATCCCATGTAAAAGACCATTAGGCCCAAAACTCTCACCCCATATCCATTAGACCACCCAGCCCCTACCAGTGTTTTCTCTTGAGAGGCACAAAAAAGGGGAAAAAAACCTTCAGTCAATTCAGGAAAAACTCTGGGGGAAAATCGCCTCTCGGGACCCCGAAGGTAATTGAGCAAGCTTTGGGAAACTGCAGCTGTCCCAAGATTAATCCGATCTCAACCAACCAGGACCATATTGTCCCCAGCCCCACCTTCCATAATTGGGAACAACCCCTCCGGAACCTGTCAGGTTTTGATTTAAGGACTATAGTGCCTCCACACTCACCACATCTCACAGTTTGTTCGAAAATACTTTCCCTGCACTTAACTCAACTCTGCTTATTGATCCAGCAATGACACCAATTGGCAGAACAACTTCTAGACTAGATGACAGTTCAAGGTTAAGATAATATATGATGCACCTTTAACAGACACTGGGAATTACTGAGAAGAGCACGGATAGGTTGATCGGGCTGTGATAGACCAGGATTTATTTTACACATATACGGAGGACGTTATAATATTCGATAATACAATGGTCAATTCCTAGCATGCCCTACCTGGGGTGACTTGTGTTACCAAGGACCGAGTCTGGGACTGCACTGGCGTCAGATTGGTAGACACGACTGCTGCTGCCGTGGCTGTCACTGGGGCCATTGCAGCTCGGACACCCTGGTTGGTTGCTATGGCTACGACTTCTGTGGTGGCAGAAGATGTGGCTACTGTTCGCTGCTGAGCATGTACGACCTGGGCTGTTGTAACCCCTGCAGACTGAAGTCAGATCAGAGATGTTAATGCAAAATACTATCCCCACGCCCACTGCATGCCAGTCACACCACCCCCATCGCAGCGCCCCCCGCCACGTATATTATTTAGACAAAGCGTTTCTGAGACAACAGAAATACAACCTGGATTTTTGGGTTCAGAAAGCTGCCACGGTTCATAGCTTTCTTTTACAAAGTACTGAAATATAAGGTTTGGAGTAATGTCAGTCCTGATAAACGCTGACCTTTATTAGCGAGCTGCACCGAGCTCCAAAGTCTCAAAGCACTGCCTACTGGGAGAGCACTATCCGGCCTTGATAACATTTTGCTGCAAGGCAGTAATCAGTCCCTCAACTGCAGGATTCGGGATCCAGCAGTCTATCATCATACATTATTCAGATTGCTGCTGCATTCTGAAAATAAACAGATCCAAGTACCTCCGAACTCAGGGGAGAAAGCCTGTGAACCTTTCCTGCAGCATTCCTTCCAGAACAGTTTCGTAAGTGAATTAAAAATCCAATACATACAGGAAGGGCCGTCACTGTGAGGGGGAAGAAGGCCAATTTGATCTGCCTATGTTTGAAAGGTTTTATGTACTTATAGTGAACACCAGATTTACGTGAGGAACCTTAATTTCCAGTTACACTGATAGTAATCTTTACAAAACAAACACAGACATGTGTCTTTACATCAGTTCTTCATATGGGTCACTTTAAAGACAACAGGCCTTGAAATTATACCATAGGATACTAGCATTAAAACTAGCAGAGACATTGGGGGTAATTTTAAACCTTTGGTGATAGTGTGAAACAGTCGTTATTGGATCGGCTGCCCCACAGCTCACCCTATTTTCTGGAAATCAGGAGAGGTGTATAACAGGCAGTCAATCGATATTGCCCGTTTTGCAGTTGGCCAAAGTTAAAATTAACCCCAATTAAATGTGTTAACAACTCCACTAAAACAGCAGAGAGGAATTCAGAGAAAGATCTCGAGCTCTTGTACGTTAGTATCCCACAGCGTAATTTCAAGGCCGAAATTTCAAGATCAGGACCCGGGGCGTGCAGCTGGTTTTTAAATTCGGTCTGCTGTCACTGCATTTGTCAGCTGTGTGCCAACATTTCTTTCAAAAAATAACATTTTGGGGATACGGTATGTGAGTAATTTGAGACATGACATATGGAGAGTGTAACAGGCTCGGGAGCAACAGGTGACTTTGGACCCATGATTCCCAAAGTTCTCCACCACTGGGGGTTTTCCTTGCCTCATGGATAACACAGGTACAATGGGCCGAATGGCCTCCTTCTGTGCAGTATCATTCTATGATTCTATGTTTGGGTCTTTTGTAGAGTAATTGATAGAGATCGATTTCCATGTTTAGTCAACAACTCCATTATCGTTGTATCAGCGACTACCAGGATGGTAGAAGGTGAACTAGACGGACCTTGGTCTTTTCTCGTCCAGCAATTCCTATGTGCGTGTTATCTTCTTTCTGTTTCTCATACACTGCTATGCTCCCCTACTTCCCTTCTCTCTCTTTCCCTCCCCCATTTGTATCCTTGCTCTCTTTTGCTTCTCTTTCCTCTTTTGTTTCTCTCATCATTTCACCTTCCTTCTTAACCTTTTTCTGTCTCTTTTACCTCCTCTTCAGTGATGGGTGGAGTCTCCCATGGCATTGCTTAGTGAGTCAGGGGATATGGTGAAGTGTGGTAGGAAGTGTGATGCTTACAGGAAGTGCAGGCGAGATGCAAGAATTCATACACTACACAACCCCTCAGATAATGAAGCAGTCCGAGCCTGCATGCAGCAAAACCAGGACAACATTCAGGCTTGGGCTGATAACTGGCAAGTAACATTCACGCCAGACAAGTGCCAGGCAATGACCATCTCCAACAAGAAAGAGTCTAACCACCTCCCCTTGACATTCAACGGCATTACCATCGCCGAAAACCCCAACATCAACATCCTGGGGGGTCACCATTGACCAGAAACTTAACTGGACCAGCCATATAAATACTGTGGCTACGAGAGCAGGTCAGAGGCTGGGTATTCTGCGGCGAGTGACTCACCTCCTGACTCCCCAAAGCCTTTCCACCATCCACAAGGCACAAGTCAGGAGTGTGATGGAATACTCTCCACTTGCCTGGATGAGTGCAGCTCCAACAATACTCAAGAAGCTCGACACCATCCGGGACAAAGCAGCCCGCTTGATTGGCACCCCATCCACCACCCTAAACATTCACTCCCTTCACCACCGGCGTACAGTGGCTGCAGTGTACACCATCCACAGGATGCACTGCAGCAACTCGCCAAGGCTTCTTCGACAGCACCTCCCAAACACGCGACCACTACCACCTAGAAGCATAAGGACAGCAGCACATGGGAACACCACCACCTGCACGTTCCCCTCCAAGTCACACACCATCCCGACTGGGAAATATATCGCCGTTCCTTCATAGTCGCTGGGTCAAAATCCTGGAACTCCCTTCCTAACAGCACTGTGGGAGAACCTTCACCACACGGACTGCAGCGGTTCAAGAAGGCGGCTCACCACCACCTTCTCAAGGGCAATTAGGGATGGGCAATAATGCCAGCGACGCCCACATCCCATGAACGAATAAAAAAAAAAACTAGCATTGCTCATGGTGAGCTGAAGGATATGCCATTTTATATTAATACGGGTGTTACCAACAAAATGTGATGGGGAAAGTGTTACAGGAAGTAAGTGCGACACTTATAGGAAGTGCCGCGACACCCAAGCTGTTTAATATATTATATAGATATAGAGTCATAGTCATAGAGTTATACAGCACGGATAGAGGCCCTTCGGCCCATCGTGTCCGCGCCGGCCATCAAGCCCAGTCTAATCTAATCCCATATTCCAGCATTTGGTCCGTAGCCTTGTATGCTATGGCATTTCAAGTGCTCATCCAAATGCTTCTTGAATGTTGTGAGGGTTCCTGCCTCCACAACCCTCTCAGGCAGTGAGTTCCAGACTCCAACCACCCTCTGGGTGAAAAAGTTCTTTCTCAAATCCCCTCTAAACCTCCCGCCTTTTACCTTGAATCTATGCCCCCTTGTTATAGAACCCTCAACGAAGGGAAAAAGCTCCTTAGTATCCATCCTATCTATGCCCCTCATAATTTTGTACACCTCAATCATGTCCCCCCTCAGCCTCCTCTGCTCCAAGGAAAACAAACCCAATCTTCCCAGTCTCTCTTCATAGCTGAAGCGCTCCAGCCCTGGTAACATCCTGGTGAATCTCCTCTGCACCCTCTCCAAAGCGATCACATCCTTCCTGTAGTGCGGCGACCAGAACTGCACACAGTACTCCAGCTGTGGCCTAACCAGTGTTTTATACAGCTCCATCATAACCTCCTTGCTCTTATATTCTATGCCTCGGCTAATAAAGGCAAGTATCCCATATGCCTTCTTTACCACCTTATCTACCTGTTCCACTGCCTTCAGGGATCTGTGAACTTGCACACCAAGATCCCTCTGACCCTCTGTCTTGCCTAGGGTCTTCCCATTCATTGTATATTCCCTTGTCTTGTTAGTCCCTCCAAAGTGCATCACCTCGCACTTTTCCGGGTTAAATTCCATTTGCCACTGTTCCGCCCATCTGACCAACCCATCTATATCGTCCTGCAGACTGAGGCTATCCTCCTCGCTATTTACCACCCTACCAATTTTTGTATCATCAGCGAACTTACTGATCATACCTTTTACATTCATATCCAAGTCATTAATGTAGACCACAAACAGCAAGGGCCCCAGCACAGATCCCTGTGGTACCCCACTGGCCACAGGCTTCCAGTCACAAAAACAACCTTCGACCATCACCCTCTGCCTTCTGCCACTAAGCCAGTTTTGTATCCAAAGTGCCAAGGCACCCTGGATTCCATGGGCTCGTACCTTCTTGACCAGTCTCCTGTGCGGGACTTTATCGAAGGCCTTACTGAAATCCATGTATACCACATCCACTGCGTTACCCTCATCCACGCGCCTAGTCACCCCCTCAAAAAATTCAATCAAATTAGTCAGACATGATCTTCCCTTGACAAAGCTATGTTGACTATCCCTGATTAATCCTTGCTTCTCCAAGTGGAGACTAATTTTGTCCTTCAGAATTTTTTCCAATAATTTTCCTACCACTGATGTTAGGCTCACTGGCCTGTAGTTCCCCGGTTTTTCCCTACTCCCCTCATTTGATATACATGAGATATATATATATATATATAAAATTTTCTGCACTGTATTTTAGTAAATTTGATGCATTTGTTCCCACCATTACAAAGAACCTTCAAACTCAAATTATTAAAATGTAATTATAGTGTTGGAACAGCTATACGTATTGAAGCACTTACTGTGAGAGTTCCAGGGATAACTTGCTGAGTGAGGCGTTTGTTAATAGGCTGAAACGTACTCTGTTGTACTCCTGCTGCCGTGTTCACAATGACATTGCCGGCCACAGTGGCTAAAAAGGAGAGATTCGACATGAATGCAAGCAGGAAGAGCTGTGCTGGGCCCGCTCTAATAAAACCTTTATGAAGCAATTACTTACCAGTCTGAATGTTTGTTGTACCAGCTGCTGTTTTAATAGCTCCAGCCTGCTTCAAAACAGAAATGAAAACTAACTTTAAAGAAGCATTACTTAAGCTTAGAGTAAAAAAACCCACAAAGATTTCTACTAATATAACAGCATTCACCATTACACTCAAATGCACTAAATGAGTTATACCATTGGCAGCCGTGCCTAGGCGCTGGAATTCCCTCCCTAAACCTCTCTACCTCTCTCTCCTGCTTTATGACCCTCCTTAAAACCTACCTCTTTGACCAAGCTTTTGGTCGCCTGTCCTGATATCTCCTTATGTGGCTCGGTGTCAAATTTTGTTTGATAACGCCCCTGTGAAGCGCCTTGGGACATTTTACTACGTTAAAGGCGCTATATAAATGCAAGTTTTTATTGTTGTTAAAGTAAATGTGGTCTGAAAACATACCAGAAACATTTACAAAGGAAATAATACGTATAGATAATGGGGCCAAATCCTAATGATATTTGGAACTTCAAATCGCAATTCAACCCGCATGCCCCCCTCCAAATCAAAAGACTGAGTAACACAAATTTTTCCTGTTAAATCAAAAGTCTCAAGAATCATAGAAAGGTTACAGCACGGATGGAAGCCATTCAGCCCATCAAGTCCATGCCGACTCTATGCAAGAGCAATCCAGCTAGTCCCACCACTCCCCCGCCCTATCCCTGTAGCCCTGCAAATTTTTTCCTTTCAAGTACTTATCCTCTTCTCCTTTGAAAGCCACCACTGAATCTGCCTCCACCCCCTCAGGTAGTGCAATCCAGATCATAACCACTCGCTGTGTAAAAAAGTTTTTCCTCATGTCACTTTGGTTCTTTTGTCAATCACCTTAAATCTACGTCCTCTGCTTCTTGACCCTTTTGCCAATGGGAACAGTTTCTCTCTACCTACTCTGTATAGACCTTTCCTGATTTTGAATACCTCTATCAAATCTCCTCGCAATCTTCTCTGTTCCAAGGAGAACAACCCCAGCTTCTCCAGTCTATCCACGTAACTAAAGTCCCTCATCCCTGGAATCATTCTAGTAAATCTCTTCTGCACCCTCTCTAAGGCCTTCATATCTTTCCTAAAGTGCGGTACCCAGAGCTGGACACAATACTCCAGTTGTAGTCGAACCAGTGTTTTATAAAGGTTCATCATGGCGACCTTGCTTTTGTACTCTATGCCTCTATTTATAAAGCCCAGGATCCCGTATGCTTTCTTAACCGCTTTCTCAACCTGCCCTGCCACCTTCAACAATTTGTGTACATATACCCCCAAATCTCTCTGTTCCTGTACCCCTTTTAGAATTGTGCCCTCTAGTTTATATTACCTTTCCTCGTTCTTCCTACCGAAATGTAATACTTGGCATTTTTCTGCGTTAAATTCCATCTGCCACGTGTCCGCCCATGCCACCAGCCTGTCTATATCCTCTTGAAGTCTATCACTATCCTCCTCACTGTTCACTACACTTCCAAGTTTTGTGTCATTTGCAAATTTGGAAATTGTGCCCTCTACACCCAAGTCCAAGTCATTAATATATATCAAGGAAAGCTGTGGTCCCAGCACCGACTCCTGGGGAACACCACTGTACACCTCCCTCCAGTCCGAAAAACAACCGTTCACCACTACTCTCTGCTTCCTGTCACTTAGCCAATTTTGTATCCATCCTACCAATGCCCACTTTATTCCATGGACTTCAATCTTGATGACAAGCCTATTATGCGGCACTTTATCAAATGTCTTTTGGAAGTCCAGATACACAACATCAACTGCATTGCCCTCATCAACCCTCTCTGTTATCTCATCAAAAAACTCTATCAAGTTAGTGAAACACGACTTGCCTTTAACAAATCTATGCTAGCTTTCCTTTATTAATCCATACTTGTCCGAGTGACTGTTAATTCTGTCCCGGATTATCGTTTCTAAAAGTTTCCCTACCACCGAGGTTAAACTGACTGGCCTGTAGTTGCTGGGTTTATCCTTACACCCCAGAAGAAAAACAAATGCCGAAATCTGGCTGTGCCACTGTGAACTGCAGGCCCCAACAATCACATTTTTAAAAAAGTTGCTTCTTGTTATACAATAATGTATGCCTGGGTCTTATGTGAACGGAACAGTCAAAATTAAACATTTCCAACAAAAGGTACGAATGCTTTAAACCAAGGAGGTGCCTAAACTCCGGCCCGTGAGCTCTGGCAACTCAATTCGATTTGTTCCATTTCTTACTCACGGGTTCGTCTTCTTTTTACAAAAAGATTTTTATGTACTGAGTTGTGATGATCTGGAATGCGCTGCCTGAAAGGGTGGTGGAGGGAGATTCAATAATAACTTTCCAAAAGGGAATTGAATATATACTTCAACAGGAAAAATTTGCAGGGTTATAGGGAAAGAGCAGGGGGTGTGGGACTAATTGGATAGCTCTTTCAAAGAGTCGGCACAGGCACGATGGGCTGAACGGCTTCCTTCTGTGCTGTAAGATAACACAGACCCCACACCTCCGCACCCCACCTCGATGAAAGAGGAGCAGAGGAAAACAATCCTTCTTACCAGCACTGTGGTATTGGCAACTGTGGATGCAGCAGTCTGTACGACAGCTGGAGACTGTTGAACCACTGGAGTCTGACCCTGCGGGCCCTGTTGTTGTTGAACAGCTGTCTGCGTATTTTGTTGAGCTTGCTGCTGCTGCTGTTGCTGCTGTGCTAGTTGCTGGGCCCTCTGTTGTTCTGCTAAAGCCTTAATGTTCATTTAAAAAATATATATTAATTATGTGTATATATATATATATATATATATATATATATGAAAATTTGAAAGCAAATTTCATTGCAATCCAGTATTGCTCCTGCTTTTTGCAGGAGTGGTTTTCAGCAAACCTACAAACTGCTGTTATGAAATAAGAGGGAAAAAAACTGCAATGTTGGAAATACACAGCAGGTCAGTCAACATCCGTAAAGAGAAAAGACAGATTATGACATTTTGGGTCTAAACCCTTGATCAGATGGAAGGTAAAAACACAAAATGTAATAACTGTTTTTTTCTCTTATACAGATACTGAGTGAACTGCTGTGCAGTTCCAGTTTCTAGATATTGCGATTATTCGTTAACCTGACACTGGAAGCACAGTCTACTCTTAATGCAAAGTCGCTTCATTTAAATAAGCTGATAATTCAAAATTTTTAACTTAAAGTTTCCACTTTGCAGTGTTAATTGTGACATAATTCATATTATACAATTCAATTTTTTTAGTACAAAAATGGTAATGTGTTATTAGAGTGTACACTGAATATTTGTGTCTCAAAGCAAACAAACTTAGGACAAGCTGTAAACCATGTAGAACCTAATCTTGCAAATACTCAAAAGAAAAATTACTGGTCAATTATGATGATAATGCCTATTTTTTAATTATCTTGTTAATGTTTACACTTAAAAATACAAGGCAACACTTATTGCAGGAATATCATCTCAAACACCATACCATAAATGTCTACGTAACAAACTGTTGCAGGTTTTGTAATTCTACCTGCGATCTGCATTCCGATAACTTTTAGTATGCCTGATAAACTGCAGAGAACTATCCACATCATTACCTCACACTCTGAGTAAAACTGATGCCAAGGGCTGGTTAAAAGTTAAGTTTTTAACTTTTGATAATTTTTACACAATGATTATTTGTCTCACGAATGCAATGGAAAGTAAAGTGCCCTAATATTTATAATGCAAGTACTAACCTTTTTCTCTTTCGCTATACGCTCGGCTCGAAGTGAAGCTACCTGGATTGGTGGCAGAGGCTTGTCATAGTTGATTCCACTAAAACAGTAAATGAATAAAATGTTACACATGCTGTTCACTATTCAGCTTTCCTGTAGTATACCAAACAAAAATTAAAAGGAGCCAAAACAGCAAAAAAAGACTAATAAACGTTTGCAGACCTCTCGGCCAACACTGATGCGTGCTTCGGATTTTTCTGGAAGGGATTCATTCCAAGCCTAGGAAACAAAGCAAATCATTAAAGATTCCAGTGGTCCTGCAGAGAAAACGAGTCACATCAGCATAGAAATTTGGACTGACAAACTTTACATACCAATGTTTTACATTACGTTCCTGTGTGTGCTATTTTTACACAGAAATTACCTTATTTTAAAATGTGGGTTAACACATGTGTAAGAAGAGTGCACACAGGAACGCAGTGCGATTGTACACTGTGCCGATTGTAATTTTTGCCCTAAGGATTTGAATGCTGTTATCACATCTCAAATACCTTTCAGCACACAAATGGTCTGAGCACAGGCAATTCAAAAGCACGTCATAAATTTTGGAACAACATTTAGCAATTGTTGGCCTTTAAATCAAAAGTCTGCAGCATAATTTCTATTTCCTTCCTTTAGAAATCCACAGCCAGTGCTGTCTCCCACTAGTTACCTTGCCCTTGGAGCAGAAAAATGGGACAGGCTGTGCCAAGGATCTCTCCATTGTGTGGCAGATGCTGACGGGCAGACAGTAGGCAAGTCTCATCCTGAGAGTTTTGCTTCTCATTGACAAAGCAGAGCTTCTTTTTAGTACAGTGGTCACTTAGTCAACACTACATAATCCTTCCAAATTTACACAAGTTAAGATTGAGCGTCAGTCAAGCTGAAATTGGAACTATTTGGGCATACAATAAAAAGAACGAACTCGCATTTCTATAGTGCATTTCACCTCAGGATGCCCCAAAGCGCTTCACAGCCAACAAGTACTTTTGAAGAGTAGTCACTGCTGTAATGTAGGAAACACGGCAGCCAATTTGCACACAGCAAGATCCCTCAAACAGCAATGAAATAAATCAGACAATCTGTTTTAGCGATATTGGTTGAGGGATAAATATTGGCCAAGACACTGGGGGAGAACTCCCCTGCTCTTCTTTGAATAGTGGCTGTGGGATCTTTTACGTTCACCTGAGAGGGCAGACGGGCCCTCGGTTTAACGTCTCACCCGAAAAACAGCATCCACTACACTGCAGCACTCCTTCAGTGCTGCATTGGAGCGTCAGCCTAGATTATGTGCTCAAGGTCTCTGGAGTGGGGCTTGAACCCACAACCTTCTGATTCAGAGGCGAGAGTGCTGCCAACAGAGCTGACAATTTTCTATGTCCTTCGAAGACATTCCAAGTATAGCAGCGATGATTAAAACAGTTACACGGACATGAAACTAAATTTGTTTGCTGGGAAGTTCAGATGGAGGGACCCAAATTCTTAATACTTTTTCTTTCAGATGCTGAATGACCTGCCTTGCATTTTCAAATCTGCAACTTCATTTTTTTCTGTCGCCACCTTATTTAAAAGGGCTTTCATTCTGCAACAAAATCTGGTGGGTTACCTCCTGAACTGAAATATCGGTAATGGACCATAGCCTATACAAAAGGACACCGAATTTCAGGCTTTAGTATGTTCTACAACCATTGGTGGAGCATTTTTATACAACGCCTGCAGAATACAACATGTTTACATATATACATATGTATACATAAATAAATATATACATACATATATATATATATATATATATATATAAATACAACTGAAGGGGGGTACATTCAAAACTAATCTGCGGAAACATTATTTCAGTGAACGAATGGCCAATCTATGGAACAGACGCCCTAGGGAGGCGGTGGAAGCAGTTAGTATTAATTAATTCAAATTAGATAGATAAATCAACATTTCGGGATACAGTATATGAGTAATTTGAGACATGGCATGCGGTGAGTGTAACAGGCTCGGGAGGAATAGGTGACTTTGGACCTCTGGTTCCCAAATCTCTCCACCACTGGGGGTTTTCCTCACCTCATGTCTGGGTGTGTTGGAGACTCATTGATTGAGATTGATTGCTGTGATTAGTCAACAACTCCATTATCGTTGAATCATGTGACTACCAGGATGGGAGAAGGTGGACTAGATGGACCTTGGTCCTTTTTTGGTCAGCAATTCTTATGTTCCCAATATACTTAAAAACACTTACATAGGTTTGATTGGCGGGCTTCTTTTGCCAGCTATAAGCTTCACAAGCTCAAAATGGCTTGTGAAGAGCTGGGTATGCATAACACTCTCATCCTGTGCATAGATTTGGCTGGTTCGCAATGGGCGGCTGTTCTTGTTCTTTAAATAAAAAAACACACACACACCAGTTTTATTTATGATTTGCATCTTATTAAAAGGGCAAAAAATTGAGCAACAAATTATAAAAGGATGAACATACCTTGTAAATGCTTTTTGTTTTTTTCTTTGGATTAGCATCATATATCAACTGCAAACGAACAAGAACAGCATCAACAAACTTTCTAAGTGATGTGCTCAACATCAAAAATCAACACAATGAAAACGCAAGCTATTCGAAGTAATTAAGTAGAGCCAGGAAAATACAAGTTTACACCCTGTTTAAATTCTGTCAGAAACTGTGGTGCTGCTTCCAGTCCGAGCAAAAATAGAGTTTAACCAATATGAACTCCTCTTACAATGGGATGACCAGATCGCCACTCTGTTCTTCAGTGGCATCTTACTGCTTTCTGTTGAAGCTAACTTCAGTTTCTTCATATTGATGCCTCCCAGTACCGTGCAGCCACAGATATGCTCGTCAACCTGCAGGTGATGCCCAACCTCAAATCTCTCTTGTAATCCCTCTATATTTTATCAATACTACCTTGGTCCCTGTTCTCTGAAGCGTGGCGGTTGGGTTACTGGACTAGTAACCCAGAGGCATGGACTAATAATCCAGACACGGTGAGTTCAAATCTCACCATGGCAGTTTGAGAATTTAAATTACGTTTTTAAAAAAAAATCTGGCGAGATACATAAAAGTACATAAAACCAGTAAAAGTGACCAAGAAGCTGTCAGGCTGTCGTAAAAACCCAACTGGTTCACCAATAGGGAATGAACACTGCCGTCCTTATCTGGCCTGGGCCTATTTGTGACTCCAGTCCCACTCCAACGTGGCTGACTCTTAATTGCTCTCTGAAGTGGTCTAGCAAGTCACTCAGCTCCATCAAGCCGCTACAAATTAGTTCAAGGTGGCGATCCACCTCCACCTTCTTGGGACGACCAGGGATGGGCAATAAACATCAGCCTTCCCGCAATGCCCACGTCCCAACAGTGAAAAAAACTTTCAACAACTTGTGGTTATGTAGCACCTTTAACGTAGAGAAACATTCCAAAGTACTTCACAGAGATGCAATCAAAAAATTGGATGCTAAACCAAACGAGGACATATTAGAAGTGGTGACCAAAAGATTGGTCAAAGAGTTGGGTTTTAAGGAGCATCTTAAAGGAGTGGAAGGAGGTAAAGAGCCAGAAGGGTTTAAGGGAGGGAATTCCAGACCATGGCCAATGGTGGGACAAGAGAGATGTGGGGGGGGAGGCAGTTTGTAGGCTCTATTGTTCCTCCCAAGGTCCAAATATGTCATCTGGCAAACTCTTTCTACATTTTTCCTGTGTTGGGATCGAGATTCATTAAGTCTCATACTCTAATTTATTCCTTCCCAGGATCTCAAAAATTCCTCACACCTGTGAAACTTTCCAACCTTCTGCAATCTTCAGGTTATTCAAACTCAAAGCTTTTGGTCACCTTGATCATTAGTTCCTGACTCATCTTATTCTCTCTTTTACTCTTTCTAGCTTGAATGGTGTCCTGCATAATGGGCATCAGTTTTTAATGTGGGTTTCTGAACATTAAAAAGGTGATGTATTGTCCTTTATTTTTAAAAAGGCTACCATATTCAAAAAAGTATATTTGCACAGTTGCATAATTTACAAGTTCCTTGCAAAACAAAGTGCCATTTTAGGATTCGAGGAGTGAGTTTGTATTAATTAAAAATTTAAAGAAATTTGCCCCCTCTTTTTATATAACTTTCTGAAGCTTTTGATTTGCTGCAAATTCAGGCCTGGAAGATCAAGTTTCTCTTACGTGAATTTTTTCTCTATGCGGTTTTAACAAGTATTTGTACTCACGCTTGTTTACATTCATTACTAACCCGCAGCCCTCAGCATTAATCGGAATTGCAGCATTTCTATTTTTGGTCCTCGGTTTGTTTCACTGTGGGTCATTGCTACACGCTTCCCCATATATTTGAGGCACTTCGCTTTTCTGCTTAATGCTACGTGCGACTTTTTCCCCCCACAGGGTTTCAATGCTGCTCTGCAAAGCCTGCACTAATCGGATTTGCGGCACTTTCATTTCTCCAGCTCCTCTCTCTCTCTGTAGGTCACTCCTCTGCGGTTCTCTTGATCTGAATGCTACACGTTTCTTGAAACGAGTTTTGTTACTGGTCTGCAGCAGCTGTACTAATCAGAAAGGCGGAACTTTCAACTTTTGTGCAGTTATTCAGCCCTTGTTTTGGATCAGCGTACATAGATTTTTGACTGGTGCAGTATTACATAGAATTTACAGCACAGAAACAGGCCATTCGGCCCAACAGGTCCATGCCTGTGTTTATGCTCCACCTGAGCCTTCTCCCACCCTACCAGCATATCCTTCTATTCCTTTCTCTCTCATGCACTTATCTAGCTTCACCTTAAATGCATCTAAAGGCTGTAGAGTACTGCTAAAGACTATCATGAGGAATGGGATAATAAAATGCAGAAACCCTCTGGTGGAATGGGCGGACACGTGGCAGATGAAATTTAACACAGGAAAATGCAAAGTGATACATTTCGGTGGGAAGAACGAGGAGAGGCAATATAAACTAGAGAGCATAATTCTAAAAGGGGTAAAGGAACAGAGAGATCTGGGGGTATCTGCGCACAAATCATTGAAGGTGGCAGGGCAGGTTAAGAAAGTAGTTAAAAAAGCATATGGGATCCTGGGCTTTATAAATAGAGGCACTGAGCCGGCGTGAGCTTGATGGGCCGAATGGCCTCCTTCCGTGCTGTAACCTTTCTATGATTCTTGACAACTCGGCGCATTGTTCCTGTGTCAGTGCTAGGTCTTCAACTCAAGCGGTCTGCTCTTAACCCATTCCCTGCCCTTTCTCATTTTTCTTTTAATATTCTCCCTTTTTCAAATACTTAATCCAATTCCCATTTGAATGATGTTGTAGCCTTTGCTGCAATAGCAACTTGGGGTGAAGCATTCCACGCCCCAATAACCCACAGTATGAAAGAAACCGATTCTAACTTTCGCCCTTAAATAAATCTAGGCTGCAAAGGACAATATATCTGAACCAGTGGATGATCACAGTATATCGTCTTTTTCAGCTGGTCCTGAATGAAGAAATTTACACGTGTAAATGCGTTAAGTTATCGAAGTCGAGCAATGAAGAGCCTTTTACCTTTCCTTCCTCTCTCGGTATTATGACATTCTCGTATCTGTTGCGGCACTGCTTCGGTGATCGGTATATGCGGCTGCAGGAGTTAACTACATCGCTCACGAGATCCCAGTTCGGTGTGTGTGCCGGGGAGATGATGGCCAGGTTTAACGGCAACTCCAACAACTGTTTCACAGCCTATCAGCAACGAACAATAAACATCTCAATGAAAAACCTTTGAGAAATATTGGAATATTTAAATCGTACCTGCTGACACATTTGACATGCAACCTTCAACCATTCGCAATATTAGGCACTGTGCTAATAGGAAGAGTCGTGATGCATTGAGGTACCCCGAGGTAGATTTCATCTGAGCGGCTTTTTCACTCTTTAAAAAAATATGGGGTTGAATTTCGGCCGTGGGGGGGGGTTCTTCCGATCGTCTGCCACAACTTTGGCGGAAAACCAGGAGGCCTCGGAGAAAGCTTGTAAGCACTGTTTCTTCGGGGTCTCCCACCGAATACAGTGGATGGTCTGGAGAATCCCCCACCCGTGGAAGTTCAACCCCAGGGGATTTTAATCAAATGCTGCACACCAGAGTAATTCTCCCTCAGATTGCATCTCCCTCCCCAGGAGGAGAGATGGGGTATCCACACGTTCCCAGTTGAGACGACCCTGTGCCCATCGCATTTGCGCTTCACCGTTCAATGTCATTCCCAGTTCAGTGGTCGTCCTGGGTCTCCAAAATGTACCATAAACCCAGCATCAGTGCAACACCCCGTTACTGCACAGTGTGAATTCCTCCATTCATCACCTCAGCTTCTCCCAGTGATGTAGTCAGTTTCTACTGATCGTCAGAAGGTTTGCATTTTGGATCTGATAGCAACTGGATTGACTCTGCTCACGCTCCACAGACCCATAAAACTTTACAGCAAGGGAGGCCGCCATTTGGCCCATTTATGAGAGTGCTGGCTCTTTGCTGGATCAATTCAAGATTAGTCCTACTCATATCAAATAGTATCCTTATATCCATAAGAGGTGCTTCTCCCATTAGCCTAGGCTGAAATTAAAATCCAGGTATCAGAGGTGAAAGGATATTCTACACGCCACCTAGTCCCCTTCTGAAAATAATATTCTTGTAACCTGCACATTAGTTTGGAGGAGTATTATCAACTAACCCTGTGTCTCAGGTAGGCAACTGTTCATCACTGATGCAGCAAACTATCCTGACACGACGTGTGCTTTTTTTTGACAGACGGGCAGAAGAATAGAGAAACAAACTTCTACTGGTGTTAAGTACTGATGACCAGAGATGAAGAATTAATTTTGTTTGGGATTTTTTTTTTTTACTTGCACAAATGGCAACTGACCCCCCCTGAACGAGTGGCAACTAACCTTCCCCTCAATTACTCAGGGCTCCATTCTTCTTCAGTTTACTTCAGACCATCCATTTGTCTCATCACACATCAATTTTGATGCAAAAAGATCGACCCCTTAATGTTGCAGGAAATGTTTACCAGGCGCAACTGGAGCGTTACCTGCAGCAAAGCCCAGTCCTCGCTGATCAGCCACTCGGGGCTGTCTGTTCCACTCTCCACAGGGGGTTTGCTCAGCGTCGGCAGGGGTTTAGCAAACGGCGCCTGCTGTTTCATGAACATGTTCTTCTTCTGATCTTTGGCCTCACGGCGCATCTTGAGCATGCAGGGCGTCGACCGGTCGAACAGCGACCGCGGCGGCGTGACTGGCTCTCCATGCCGAGCTTTCTTAAACTTCTTTCCAGCAGCTGCATCAACAGAAAAGTCAACACGTGTGTCTCGCTTTCCGCACGCACAAAAAGCAACACCGGACAAATGTTAGCGGTACAATTCTCCACCAGCCGTTCCCCCGTGAGGACGGGTGGCTGACCTGCTTACCAGATCGCCGACTGGCACAAGACACTTCGTTCAACCCTTCCCCTTCCCCGCCGAGGAAACCTCACTTGGCGTGGGCTCAGTTGGGGAAATGATGGAAGCAAGAACAACTTGCATTTATACAGCGCCTTTAACGTGGTAAAATGTCCCAAGGGGCTTCACAGGAGCGATTCTCAAACAAAATTTAACACCGAGCCACATAAGGAGATATTAGGACAGGTGACCAAAAGCTTGGTCAAAGAGGTAGGTTTTAAGGAGCGTCGTAAAGGAGGAGAGAGAGGTGGAGAGGTTTAGGGAGGAATTCCAGAGCTTAGGGCCTAGGCAGCCGAAGATGCGGCCACCAACGGTGGAGCGATTAAAATCAGGGACGCGCAAAAGGCCAAAATTGGAGAAGCGCGGAGATCTCGGTGCGTTGTATGGCTGGAGGAGGTTACAGAGATAGGGAGGGCTGAGGCCATGGAGGGATTTGAAAACAAGGATGAGACTTTTAAAATCGAGGTGTTCCTGAGCCGGGAACCAATGTAAGTCAGCGAGCACAGGGGGTGATGGGAGAACAGGACTTGGTGTGAGTTAGGATACAGGCAGCAGAGTTTTGGATGAGCTCAAGTTTACGGAGGGTGCAAGGTGGGAGGCCGGCTAGGAGAGCATTGGAATAGTCGAGTCTGGAGGCAACAAAGACACAGGTGAGGGTTTCAGCAGAAGATGAGCTGAAGCAGGGGCGGAGACGGACGAAGCTACAGGGATCGAGCCCAAGCTCAGCTCTAGCCTGTGTTTGACTGTTGGTGCTCCCACACTGATACACTGCACTATATTTTTACATTAAGTACACCTTTCTCTATTTACCAATGGTAGAGTTTTCTAGACAGACTTTTAACCATTATATTTAAAATTTTAAACTGGAAAATTGTTGTAATATTAGCCTGTGATGATTGTGACATGCCATTTTCCAAAGTGTGATTTATACATACATGTAAACACGGTACACTTTGACCACCCATTCACCTGTTCAAAGATTCGGAGGATGCCATTTATCTGCAACTGTTTGGACACGTGTGAAGGGAACAGACAAATTGCACCCTGATAATATACTGGAGATTGACCCCAGGGGGGACAGGCTGGTACTTAATAGGAGAGAAAGTGCCCAGACAGATTAGATTTAACAACTTTGCACAGAGGGAGATGAACATGCGGGATGGACTGCCCTGGGCAGCAGTGGGGGCGGATAGCGTGGGAACATTTAAGGGAGCAGTGGATAGATATTAGACGGAGCGGGTGATTGAGGTGTTCAGTTTTGGGACTAGTCGGATGGGCTGCAGTGTCTCTTCTGTTCCTGTACTTTCCTATTCTCCTATACCCTTTGCTAAGTTAAATGTCAAGTTTTACTCAGCTTTTTAAAGTGGGGTTAAAGGTAGTCAAAATCTTACCAAAGCAATAAAGTGCCACCAATATTTCTGACGCCCACCCACTCCAATTTACTGCGCTACTTTAGTTGTTAACAGTTCCTACTTATTACATCTGTTCCTCAGAAGCAATGTTGAGAGCGAGGGGTAAGTGTGGACCTCTTTATAGATCAATGTTTGAAGAAATGAGTTGTGACCAGACACGAGCTGCACAACCCTCCCATATTTGGAAGGAACCTTATCTCACCCGATGGATCCATCTTTAGCCTCTTGTGTTCCTTGCGAACGTAAACCGGGGGCAGTTTGGATTCCAGAATAGGAGTCGTATCGTACATCAGGCACATAACCGGGTCCATGTAGATGTCGTTGTCGTCCTGGGGCGGTGTCGGAGGAGTCCAAATCTGCCACAGATAGAAATTAATGTGACCAACTCACCCTTTAATTGTACAAAGACGTGAATTCCTTTAAAAAAGTGCGTTGTAACTCACTGGCATTATTTCAGTCTGCCCATCCGGACCTTCTTTCACGTATTCCTTTACAAAAAAAAACGTAAACAAAATTCTGATTAAAATAGCATAACCCATTTCACAATAAACTTTTCGTGAACAGTTTCCTTTTAATCTCACGCCACAGAGGCAATCACCCCCACTCCTCGTGTTCAACACTATTTCTCCATCGATGGGCAGGCAGGTGATTTAGTTCTAGGCTCTTGCCAAGGAGCGGCACTCAGCTCAGTGGGTGGCTCTCTTGCCTTAAGGGTCAAAAAGGTTGTGGGTTCCATCTCCAATCCAAGGCTTTGGGACAGGACCCAATGTCGACACTCCAGTCAGTACCGAGGGAGTGCTGCATTGTCAGAGGAGCGGGCCTTTGTGTTTTAGAGCCATTCTCCGTTCTGGTTTGGGTGGATGTTAAGAAACCAATTGTGCGATTCGAAAAGGAGCGAGTTCTGCCGGCATCACCGGCCAATATTCCTCCCCCCAAACAATGTCTCAAAAGCAGAGTGACCTGGCATTCATCCAACTGCTGATGGTTGGACCTTGCTGTGCACGAATTGGCCACCACACCTGCCTACACTTCTAAGTGGTTCATTGTTTTTCAAAGCACTTTGGGATGTTTCTGGTAGACGTGATAAGGTGCTATATAAATACATTTCCCCCTAATTAACCCCAATCCATTTATTCCTCTTTAGTCTGGGGAAGTGATTCCGCTCCTCGACTCCCCAAGATAGTTCAACTAAGATAGGAAACCGAGTGTGTAACAGCGAGGACCAACATCCTACCACTTCTTTGTACTGGTACACCAACAAACTGTTCACAAAGAGTTTTTTTTTGCATGATTGAGTCCAGTAGGTACCTTGTTGTAGGCATCCTCCCGGCTGTAGGTGAACAACACGTCATTTTCTTCATCCTCTAGTTGCCTCTTCTTTTCCTCCTTCAGAGTGTGCAACCGTCCAAACTCCCACACTCGCTTAGCGGCTTTTACCCGGTCCTGACACAGCCAGAAATTACATGAGCTAAAGTTGTACATTCCGGCATAAAAGCACAGGAGGGGAAAAACCTCCCAAAAATTTTACTTCAGATTCTGTACATTGCCAAGAGTTTTAGATCTACAATGTCCGCTGTATTCATGGTGCAAGTTATAACCACCATGACCACACCAAATGTCGGCTGCAAGCTGATGTGTTAATGTACAGGACTAGCAGTGGTCCTGCCAAAATCAATCAAATCCCAAGAACAAATTTTAAAAATAATAAATCTCATTCTGGTAGTATTAGGTCCAAAGTGCAGGGAGTTCCATACACAAGAGTTATTTGTATAAAGGCACACGGTCATTATCTCACTTACCGCAGGTGGCCTCTGCTCTTCTGGGGTTATAAATGCCTGAGTCAGCTCCAAATAGTTCATTGCATACTTCTCAACTGGTGTGAGCTGAATAAATAATTATTTATATTAGTTCAAACTGGGAAAAGTAACAGAAACACTTCAGATATCGACATTGCACATGTTCTACCTTCACTTGGAAATGACTGGGACCAAAGCTATCGTACAAACACTTCACACGCCCATCTCAAATTGCTCTCTCCGCTGTTTTAATGTACTTATTATCCCGTTTACTTTAAATGCTTCTGTTAAAATAGCAGGGAGAGAAGCTTGATATGCGCACATTAAGGCTTCACACAATAGCATCACTCCCAGGCTCAAGCGCTGAAAAATCCCTTGTAATTACAAACAGGAAAATTTAACTTAGCTAAAAACGGTCCTTCAGAAGCATGTTATAGACAGGTCCACCTGCACTGAAGACTTAAGAGGGCAGCGGTATATTGCACTGCTGTACTAATGCAACGAGTGGAGGAGCTATAGAAAGCAGATTTGTTCCACCAATTTTCTCAGTGCGAATTCCCATAAATGTCAGTCGTGGCTCAGTGGGTAGCACTCTCGCCTCTAAGTCAGCAGGTTGTGGATTCAAGCCCCACTCCAAAGGCTTGAGTGCGAAACCCTGACTGACACCAATGCAGTACTGAGTGAGTGCTGCATTGTCGGAGGTGCCGTCTTTTTAATGAGATGTTAAATCGAGGCCCTTGTCTGTTGAGGTGGACGTAAAGGTTAACATATCACTATTTGAAGATGAGCACACAATATTAACGAAATGATTTTAAGCTCAAATTTGTAAATAAACTTGCATTTATACATCTTGAAGCGCTTTACCGAGCGTTAAGGAAAAAACGGCTTATTAGATGTGGCTCAGGCACGACTGCCAACGGTGAAGCAAAGGGGGGATTCACAAGAGGCAGGAGCCACAAGAATGGAGAGTGTGGAGGTATGGCTGCAGGAAATGAGAGAGAGAGATAGGGAGGAGTGAGACTGTGGGGAGGGGCGGGGTGATTTAAACACATGGAACAGAATTTAAAATCTGAGGCGTACGCTATTCGCAAAATTACCTATGAGCCAATTGCAAACTAGAGTATATTCTAAAGACAAGATTTATGATGGTTTTGATGCAGGAGTTCCTCAGGGCAGTGTCCTAGGCCCAACCATCTTCAGCTGCTTCATCAATGACCTTCTCTCCATCATAAGGTCAGAAATGGGGATGTTCGCCGATGATTGCACAGTGTTCAGTTCCATTCGCAACCCCTCAGATAATGAAGCAGTCCGAGCCTGCATGCAGCAAGACCTGGACAACATCCAGGCTGGGGCCGATAAGTGGCAAGTAACATTCGTGCCAGACAGGTGCCAGGCAATGACCATCTCCAACAAGAGAGAGTCTAACTACCTTCCCTTGACATTCAATGGCATTACCATCGTCGAATCCCCCACCATCAATATCCTGGGGGTCACCACTGACCAGAAACTTAACTGGACCAGCCATATAAATACTGTGGCTACAAGAGCAGGTCAGAGGCTGGGTATTCTGCGGCGAGTGACTCACCTCCTGACTCCCCAAAGTCTTTCCACCATCTACAAGGCACAAGTCAGGAGTGTGATGGAATACTCTCCACTTGCCTGGATGAGTGCAGCTCCAACAACACTCAAGAAGCTCGACACCATCCGGGACAAAGCAGCCCGCTTGATTGGCACCCCATCCACCACCCTAAACATTCACACCCTTCACCACCGGTGCACAGTGGCTGCAGTGTGTACAATCCACAGGATGCACTGCAGCAACTCGCCAAGGCTTCTTTGACAGCACCTCCCAAACCCGCGACCTCTACCACCTAGAAGGAAAAGAGCAGCAGGCACATGGGAACAACACCACCTGCACGTTCCCCTCCAAGACACACACCATCCCGACTTGGAAATATATCGCCATTTCTTCATCGTCGCTGGGTCAAAATCCTGGAACTCCCTTCCTAACAGCACTGTGGGAGAACCTTCACCACACGGACTGCAGCGGTTCAAGAAGGCGGCTCACCACCATCTTCTCAAGGGCAATTAGGGATGGGCAATAAATGCTGGCCTCGCCAGCGACGCCCACATCCCATGAACGAATAAAAAAAAGGTAGTGTGGAGGCGCTGGAGAATCTGGGGCCATTCTCCTTAGAGCAGAGAAGGCTGAGAGAAGATTTGATAGAGGTGTTCAAAGGTAAACATAAGAACATAAGAAATAGGAGCCTGCACTGCCATTCAATAAGATCATGGCTGATCTTCTACCTCAACTCCACTTTCCTGCCCTATACCCATATCCTTTGATTCCCTTAGTGTCCAAAAATCTATCGATCTCAGTCTTGAATATACTCAACGACTGAGCATCTACAGCCCTCTGGGGTAGAGAATTCCAAAGATTCACCGCCCTCTGAGTGAAGAAATTCCTCCTCATCTCAGTCCTAAACAGCTGACCATAGTCTTGAGACTATGACCCCCAGTTTTTCCAGCCAGGGGAAACAGCCTCACAGCATCTACCCTGTCAAGCCCTCTAAGAATCTTATGTGTTTCAGTGAGATCACCTCTCATTCTTCTAAACTCCAGGGAACATAGGCCCATTCTACTCAATCTCTCCTCAAAGCATAACCCTCTCATCCCAGGAATCAATCTAGTGAACATTCTTGCACCCTCTCAAAAGCAAATAAATCATTCCTTAGGTAAGGAGACCAAAACTGTACACAGTACTCCAGGTGCAGTCTCACCAGAGCCCTATATAATTGCAGTAAGACCTCCTTACTCTTATACTCCAACCTCCTTGCAATAAAGGCTAACATACCATTTGCCTTCCTAATTGCTTGCTGTACCTGTATGTTAACTTTGAGATTTGTGTACAAGGACACCCAAATCCCTCTGACTACCAACATTTCTTAGTTTCTCAGCTTTTAAAAAATATTATGCTTTTCTATTCTTCCTACCAAAGTGGATAATTATATGAAGGGTTTTGATGGAGTAAATAAGGAGAAACTCTTCCAGTGGCAGAAGCGTCAGTAACCAGAGGACATAGATTTAAGGTAATTGGCAAAAGAACTAGAGGCGTCGAAGAAAAAAATTTTTACACAGCAAGTTGTTATGATCTGGAATGCACTGCCTGAAAGGGTGGTGGAAGCAGATTCAATAATAACTTTCAAAAGGGAATTGGATAAATACTTGAAGGGGGAAAATTTGCTGGGCTATGGGGAAAGAACAGGGGAGTGGGACTAATTGGATAGCTCTTTCAAAGAGCCAGCACAGGCACGATGGGCCAAATGGCCTCCTTCTGCGCTGTATCATTCTGTGATTCTATGAGAAGTATGAAAGTAAACTCTTGCACTACAGCACAATATAATAAAAAGACTTTAAAGTTTACTTTATTAAATACTGTACTAACTGATATTGGTCCAATTAAGCTATAAATCGGTGGGGTGCTGCCCTGTTCTAATTTATTTATTCAGAAAAATTAGGCAATTAATTGTGACAAATTAAAGATCTGAAATGACATGGTCATAAATGTCAACATAGTGTCAAAAATCATAATTAATTACTGTGGCACCTGGTGTCTTAAGAGTTCAGTATTAATTTATTACCATTCATAAGGTTTTTAAATAGAATCAGCTGTGTTTACACTGCCCCTTTCGTGTCAATGAAAAGTAGTTTTGATTGCGTAGAACAGCAGAAGCGGTAGTGTGACAGGGAGTACTAACGTGCGTGTTGAGTGCAGTACAAACTCAGCCTAAAATACTGAACTGCGCTGTGAGCCACTCACTTATTAATCTTTTCCTGAAGTTAAGTTACAAATTAGGAATAATAATTTTTCTCGCTCAGAGAGAACCAACTGCCCCTGTAGGCTAAAAATTTCAAAAATAAAATGCTGAGCCAAATATAATATTCTGTATTACAAATTGTAATGGTTTGAAAAGATTGAAGGTGATATTTAACAATAGATTTGATGGGAAATTGTTGATATAAATCATTCCCTGTATTGTAATGTACACTATTAAGATCATTAGCAATGCAGGAAATGTCAACATTAATAAGCTTATATTTTAACTCCCAGATTGTACAAAGTGATAAATCTACCTGTTGCTCGTTGCTAGGGTGTCCAACCTGCGGCCAGAGGGTCACAGGCAGCACTACCGCCCCCCACCAAACCCTGGCAATTCAGTCCTCAAGCTACTCAATCATAGAAACATACAAGATTCTGAGGGGACTTGACAGGGTAGATGCTGAGAGGTTGTTTCCCCTGGCTGGAGAGTCTAGAACTAGGGGGCAAAGTCTCAGGATAAGGAGTCGGACATTTAGGACTGAGACGAGGAGGAATTTCTTCACTCAGAGGGTTGTGAATCTTTGGAATTCTCCACCCCAGGGGGCTGTGGATACTGAGTCAGTGAGTACATTCAAGGCTGAGATAGATAAGATTTTAGGCCTCTAGGGGAATCTAGGGATATGGGGATCAGGCAGGAAAGTGGAGTTGAGGTCGAAGATCAGCCATGATCTGACTGAATGGTGGAGCAGGCGTGAGGGGCCGTATGGCCTACTCCTGCTCCTATTTCTTGTGTTCTTGTGCTTAGATTTCCAATTTGCTGGTTTGTCCAGTTGGAATTTTGTGGGTCTGGAGGTTTGGGCAAGGGCTGTTCTTCGCCCGGTTGCCTCATTGGTGGGTAAATCCTACATCAGAACACCGAGACAACATCGACAACTTGCATTTAAAAAGTACTTGTAATGTAGGAAAACATCCCAAGGTGCTTCACAGGGGTGTAAACAGGCAATATTTGACATCGAGCCACATAACGAGATATTAGGAATGGGTGACCAAAAGCTAGGCCAAAGAGGTAGATTTTAAGGAGTGTCTTAAAGGAGGAGAGAGAGATAGAGAGGGTTAAGGAGGGAATTCCAGAGCTTAGGGCCTAGCCATCTGAAGGCATGGCATCTCAGAGGGTTATAGGGCTGGAGGAGCTTACAGAAATAGGGAGGGGCGAGGCCATGGAGGGATTTGAACACGAGGATGAGAATTTTTTAAAATCGAGGCGTTCTCAGACCCGGAGCCAATGTAGGTCAGCGAGCACAGGGGGTGATGGGTGAACGGGACTTGGTGCAAATTAGGATACGGGCAGCAGAGTTTTACCTGTTAAACGTCAGCAACCTGAGATATATGGGGATTAACGGGAAGGTGAGTTTAAACTTCATCTGCAGCCCCAAGACGGTTCGTGAAAACAAAATGCTCGGACATTCCCGATTTATCCAAATCCTTCCAAACACCAGTGTGCGACAACACGGGTAAAAGAAAACTTTACAGGGCTATGGGGAAAGAGCAAGGGGGATCGGGACTGATTGGATAGCTCTTTCAAAAGAGCAGGCACAGGCATGATGGGCCGAATGGCCTCCTTCTGGAAGAACACAGATTATGAAGCAAACTTTACAAAGGAAACAAAGATCACCTGCTCGACGAGCGCAGCCAATCCGTCCAAGTGCGCAGGCTCTTCATAACTTGCACATCTCCGCTTCTCGCCGGGTTTGACACCTTCCCTCGATTCTGCCCTCGTCGTCTGTTCCGATTTAGTGTGATCACCACTTTCCTGTTCAATGCTGTTCAGAGCCTTTTGGAAACAGGTAACCAGTAGATTATTAAAAAAGGTACACTATCTATTGAAGGTGGTAAATGAAAATGGCGCACATGGACGAGTGTAGTCTTCCTCTGTCAAGTTGTTTTTTGGCGTTAAGGAGCTGGATTTTTGGACTGGGTGGGATGGCCTGTGTGCCCCTGCCTGGCTGTACTGCCCTCATCCCATAGATACCTCAGACCCAAAGTATGTTAAACTAATTGTGTACAATCAGGCTGTCAAATAAATTTAAAACAGAAATCGACAGTTTCCTAGAAGTAAAGGGAATTAGGGGTTACGGGGAGCGGGCAGGAAATTGGACATGAATTTAGATTTGAGGTTAGGATCAGATCAGCCATGATCTTATTAAATGGCGGAGCAGGCTCGAGGGGCCGATTGGCCTACTCCTGCTCCTATTTCTTATGTTCTTATGTTCAAATATACCCTCCTGTAAACGCCTACAGTGTACTAGCATGAAAACCAGAATACAACTTTTCTCCTTTGTAAAATTACATAGAAATTACAGCACAGAAACAGGACGTTGGGCCTGTGCTGGTGTTTATGCTCCACACGAGCCTCCTCCCACTCTATTTACTTCATCGAACTTTATCCTTCTATTCCTTTCTTCCTCATGTGTTTATCTAGCTTCCCCTGAAATGCATCTCAGATTTTTTTTTCAAGTTTTTGAATTTTTTTTTAATTATACAGCTTGCTAAATGTTCACCAATTTTCCTCTTTCCTGTTTATTTACAATGTTTGGTTTCTTAAAATAAAATGCAGAGGAGAAGAAAAATAGCTCAATATCTATCTTCTATGGGGGGAAATATACACCGTTTATTCTGAAAATGTAGCAACAGCATCACCTTGTGGTCAAACTGTGCAGAGTTTTCAGCAAAGTAACTTCCAGTTTACTAGTCAATTCTACAATAACTTGCATTTACATAGCACCTTTAAAGTGTAAAACGTTCGAAGGCGCTTTGCAGCAGCACAATCAGACAAAATTTAACACCGAGCCACATAAGGAGATGTTAGGACAGGTGAAAGCTTGGTCAGAGGTATCATGACGTTGCAAACTTAAATGGAGGCATTTCAAATATTCACCACAGAAGTAGTATGGATTTACATTCCTATAATTTCACTCCAAGCAAGTCTGCTGTACTCTACTTTTTCACAAATCGCAAAGTTGCGTGTTTCAGAATAAATCGAACATTTTAAAAAGTAGCGTCAGCCTGCAGGTTACAATTTTCATAAAGGCAATTCAAAGAATTATACTCTAATTAAAGGGTGAAGTTTCTGATTCTCCACCCAGTGCGTTCCTAACCTTGGGCTGCCATGGGGAGGCACTAAGCAGAAGCCAGGGCTACCTCACAATGAAGGAAGGATTTCCAGTCATTGCTCAACAACTAGGGCGGGACATGGGAACAGCTTTCCCGGGAAACGGGAAGAGAGCATGGGTTTTAAAATATTATTTTTTAAAAATCAATGAAAACTGGCACAAAATGTATGAAAACATGAGTCATTTAAAAACTAAATTATCCACAAGTTTTTTAAAAATGTCGACTTCCAAATTATATCAACTGCGTGAGTTATGACTACTATCTGGTTATAAATCTGTATGTTAAAAATTTTATGTCTGCGTGCACTTTTCCCGCTTATAAATTCCTGTCATTTATCCCGTGTCACACTATTACACTCTCCCGCCGGTGCTGCTATATCCCCCCCCCCCCGACTGGGGGAGGATGTAATTACAGCATGACAAATTTGCATAGACAATTTCCAATATAAAGGGGAGCAAAGCAATTTATAATGGCGATATAAAAGTAAGGATAGATTACACCTGCCCACTGCGGTCCAACTACCCACTGCCGGCAGAGGAGGAAAAACGTTAACCTACTTTTTCTCTCAACAGAGGCTGACGGGACTTGCTGTGTATTTCCAAAACTTTGTATTTTTGCTTCAGTATAACTCGGGAACTGAACGACATACAAAGGACAACGTGCATGTGAGAAAGCAACAGTAAGCCAATAATAAAGCCACTGATTAAATGGGTTAGAATACCTCTAAGAAGGGTTTTGTCTCCTTTGGTGAGATCTGGTTTGCTAAGGATGGCACCTGAGAAAGCACGACAAACTCCTCCGCCTTCAGCTTTAAAGCCGGCTCTCCCACAAAAGCAGGGATTTCAAACAGGTCACGGACGGTTTGCTGCAACAAAATGTCAAACAAACAATAGTTTGCACTGATCCTAAAAAGCTCGGGTGCAGCTGAATATGTTAGATGGAGAATAACCGAGCAATTGCAAAGCAGGAAACTTAATGATAATATTGAAAACAATTAATGTGAGCAGTTTACAACTGTCACCTAAACCTCTGAGGTGTCAATATACCCTTGAAGTCACTATTATATATACACAGTCAAATATGGAGATGTAGTTCACTCAGCTTTTATTACCAATGTTAGGTCAGTCATGTGGTAGATTCATAGCAATATCCACAGTGGAGGAGTAATGACAGTGAGACACAATCACTGCAAACTTGAGTAAAAATTCAACTGATCTCTGGGACACAGAACAATCACCATTTGGTTTAAAAGGCTGTAACCTGTGACTCAGTGGGTTCAAGCCCCACTTGAAACCTAAGCACATAATCTAGGCCGACACTCCAGTGCAGTACTGAGGGAGTGCTGCACTGTCGGAGGTGCCGTCTTTCCAATGAAATATTAAATTGAGGCCCCGTCTGCCCTCTCAGGTGGATGTAAAAGATCCCACGGCACTATTTTGAACAGCAGGGGAGTTCTCCCCTGTGTCCTGGCCAATATTAATCCCTCAACCAACACGAAAACAGATTAACTGGTTAGTTATCTCACTGCTGTCTGTGGGACCTTGCTGTGTGCCAATAGCTGCAGTGTTTCCCTACATTGCAACCTTAGCTACACTTCAAAAGTACTTTGTGAAGCACTTTGGAACAGCCTGAGGTCATGAAAGGTGCTATAGAAATCTTTCTTCCATACAGTTTAAACCAACTGCAGATAAACTGAGAGAAAAATGGATGGAAGTAATGATGCTTGAAAAGCTACTGCATTCTGTGGTTCTAATCAACTCCAGTTCAAATACATAACAGCATAGACCCAGAGCCATCAAGAGATTCAGTTTACAGTCCAGAAGTGAAAGGTTTGGGTCCTTATGTTGCCTAGCACATGATTTTTCCAGCCTCGAAGGTGAGGTGTCTTATCAGTTTTTAAGCTAGATGCCAAGTGAGAGGCCTCACCACAGCACAGTGTTCCATATTAGGAAAAGGAACTTTGTGTTTTATTGCAGATCGCTCATCAGCCCATTAAGCAGGGACACACGGACTGCGATCGTGATGAATCCTCAGCTTCGACTCATTCAGGATAAGTGTGCGAAAAGGAAAATAACATCTAGGTAAATGATTCAAAGCATAAGAGGCAGTGCCCAATAACTCAAATTGCACTCTCATTAAACTGGTTCCAACTTCTCCACTTTTTTCCAGGACTCTCTTCCTCAAAATACTAGGAAAATGTTCAAACTCTCACTGATTCCTTCCACAACAGCGGGTGTACTGGGGACCAATACCTGCTGTAAGTATGCTGTGCAATAGTTGCTCCCGTGTGAAGCCACATCTCTGATCAAATTCTTCGTACCGTTCTTGAGAAGTTTCTCTTCGATGGAGTTACCGATGACCAGTCTGCAGTGGAGACACAAATAGGAAGGTGAGTCTAAAAAACAAAACTCCACAAAATGCCTGGTTAAAAAAATTTAATTTATTTTTACAAATTTGGAGGCAGGTTAGTTTTTTTTAAATTGGATGTGGGCGTTACTGGTGGGCCTTCTTGAAGCAAATGCTTGTACAACTGAGTGTCTTGCTGGGCTATTTCAGAGAGTCAACCATATTGTGTGGGAGTGGAGTCATTTACAGACCAGACTGGGTAAGGGTAGCAGACTCCCATCCCGGAAGGACATAACCGAACATTAGTAGGATTCTCACCAGGCTACAAGTTACCAGATTTATTGACTTAAATTTCACAACATATACTGGCGGGATTTGAACTCTCAACCTCTGGGGGCTTCATGTAGAATTACCGTCGTCAAATCACCCCATAATCTCCTCCATTCTAAAGAAAACAGCCCCAATTTTTTAAGCCTTTCTCTGTATTTGTATTCCCTC